>NW_028262358.1:19624085-19776402 GCF_047370975.1 Nipponia nippon
GCGTTGAGTAGTAGGTAGTGTAACCCATGTCTTAATATCATCTGCAGTAATTAAGGAGAAACGGGAGCGCGGAAGCGCTTTCTGCAGCGTTTCGGCTCGCACCATTAAGAGCAGTTGCCTAACGTGACCCTCTGGGAAAGCAAATGGCATGAGCGCAGCCAGTTTAAAGATCTCCCCCCACCTGTGCAAGGCAGGTGAGTCAGCAGTACCTAATGGCAAGCTGTTAGCAAGGAGCGCAGGTGTTCCCGGTCACTGTGCCTGTCTGTCAGAATACTTGTGTCATTTCCATGTCACCCAAGTGCAAACCGCAAATTTGCCAGAATGGTTAAAAGGACGCACCGAAAACATTGTGTATTTGTCTGCATGCTGTCAAATGGCGCTGGCTATGGCCTTGTCAGACAGGGTTGCGTTTGTGTGACTTGGAAACAGCACGCACAGGAGAAATGAAAACCCAGAATATAGAGATACTGCAGCATTCATAAAAGGCCAAGATGTAAAAGGCCTTTTATAGCAGGACTCCTCATAATACAGTGTTGATTGTTACCCTTTCAGCACAGTGCATGGTAATAGCTTCTGCTAAATATTTTCCAAATGCAGCTGCGGGAATTAAATGAGGGAGTACGCACCATCATGCTGTTGGAACCTGAATTCTGCCTTCTGACCTGGTCATTTTTAAGATGATCAGCAGGAGGTGTTGGGGGTGGGGAGAAATCTCTCTTAGCTTTTTCATCTGTTTTCTAGTTTTATCACAATGTACAAAGAAGCCCTGAAAGGCATTGGGGTTTTTCGTTTCTTTTTTCCTCTTTCATTTCCCTTCTAGAAATTCAGGCTCTGGGGACTGTTGCAAAATGTGATTGTGTTGTAGAAAACTTTTTTCTTCCCTCCCCTGAAAATCCCTTGCCTCGGTGGAAGCTCGAGCATCAGGGTGGTGCTGGGCAACCGCCGCTCTCAGCACAGCGAGACCCGATGACAAGGTTCACAAAAGGCAGCAGTAAAAGATCGCGCTGGTGATCACCGTCTCCTGTCAGCTGTGGAAGTCTGTGTCGCCACTCTTAGTTGAGCATTAACATTCAACCCTCGGAACAGGGGGAGCCTAGGTGAAAGACAGAAGAAGTATTAGTGTCGTTAGCATGTTATTGCTTACCTGAGCCTGGGAGGTCTGGTCCACGTTAGGCCTTTTGGGTGCTGGAGGTGTTTTATTTACAGGGAAAATTGTGCAGGGTTTAACGTTGTGTGGTTTTTGCCTTTTGAAATTGCACAGATGACTATTTTGTTGCTTTTTGTTGTTAGTTTACTTAGTTATGCCTACGCTGGTTTGCATCTGCCTGCTGTAGTTGCTTTGTTTTGTGCTGTGCAGTAGGGAAAGCTCTCGCTGAAGCGCCTTGGGCCCTTTGGGGGCTAAGGGGAAGGCAGGCTGTTCTAGCAGCCTTTCAAAATGACCTGGAAAAGGGGGTGGAAATGCATGCTAGGCTTTGGCTTTTCGTCTGATTTTTTTTTTTTTTTTTAAGACTCTGCTACAATGTACATCGAAAAGCCCTGAGGGAATTTCTGAAGGATTTTACTCAGTTTGTTTCTTCTTTTAGAAACTCACTTTTTTTTCCTCCTAAGCACAAGGGCAGTATTGATTCTTATTATTTTTTTTAATTATTTAAGAACATGACCTATATCCCGCCCCTCTCAACCTGCTAGAGTGCCTAGTCATCAGAGTTCATTAGCAAATTAAGAACACAAATTAAAAACTCCCATTCCATGTCCCACGATACACATTTTCTGTGTTTTGCAGAATCCTTTGTTTCACCTAGATGCTTTTAAAGAAGTGCAAACAAACAGGCATGGCGTCCATTTTGCATTACACCATGGTGCTGTTGGCAAGACATTTAAGATGTGACACTGACTTAGTCTTGACTAAGATATATTGTTAATTTATTTGGAACATCAATTTGCATTTTCATATATTAAAAATAAGGAATTTTGGTTGGTATAAGTAGCAGTAGGTACTGTTGTCAAAGCCCAGCACAGGTAAAGAGTCTGGTCCATAAGCATTTAAGCTGCTTGTGGTTTATGATAATCCCTCCATGCTTAGATTTTTTTTTTGATGCAGAAGCTTTAAAATTCACTGTGGTGCAGGGACCTAAGGGGGGACTACACAAAGAAACAGTCTGTGCTGCTTGCAGAAAGCTTTCAGCTGGGATGGCTAGGGACTGCATTAGAGGGCAGACCAAGACAAGGAGGGAGTTAGGCAACAGCCCGGCGCTGCCAGTGGCCTGGTGCCTCTCTCCCTCCCCCGGGGCGAGGACAAGCGAGACCTTGACCTTCAGGCCTTGGACTGGGTGAGCCTTTCAGCCGGCTCTTCAAGAGGAGTGCCCCGTAGGCCATGACTACAGGGCCAGGGCTGATTATACTGGGTGTTATATTCTTATCGCTTACTCCTCCTGAAGCCTCAACCTTTGCAATCATGGGACGGCTAACAGGGAAAAGCGGAGACAAGGAAAAGAAGTACAGTTTAGCAAAAAAATTATTTAATGAAGGAAGATGGATGTAATATAGGGATTGTTTAAAGACAGTAAGGTAGCACGGCTATGTTGGGGTGACCCTCTGGACCAAGCGACAGTCTACCACCCCCGAACCGCCACTCCCCCAGTCCCCCTCATCCAGCCAGGGTCCCGGAGGCCCGCGGGGGTAGCGTACGGTCTCCGTCACAGGCGCCGTCCCCCTCCTCCCTCGCACCGAAGCGGATCGGGGCAAAGCCCCTCTGTTCCCCACAGACGCCCCGGCAGCCCGAGGTGAGCCGCCCGCCCGCCGCCGCCGGCTCCTCAGGGCGGCGAACGCCCGTTACCCGCCCCCCTCCGCGCACGCGCCCCCGTCCTCGCGCGGCAGCGCCGCCTCGCGCAAGGCCCCGTCTCCTCCCCCAGAATGCACCGCGCCAGGCAGCCTTTGAAAAAGCGGCGCGGCTCGTTCAAGATGGCGGAGCTCGATCAGCTGCCTGACGAGAGTGAGTAGCGACCCGTGCCCCCGCCGCCGCCGCCCTCCCGGCACCGCCGCCCCCTCGCCCCCGCCTCCCTTCCCCCAGCGGGACACCCGCGCCGCGCCCCGCCGCCGGCCCGCCTCCCTCCCTCTCGTCGCGGGCGCTGTGCGGGGCCGGAGCCCGAGCCTCCTCCCTGGCAACCGGGCCGGCCCGGCCCCCCCCCACCCCCCCCGCCCCGCCGTCGCCCCGCCGCCGCCGCCCCCCTCGGCCGAGGCCCCGGCCTAGCCGGTGGCGCGGGGAGGGCAGCGGGCGAGGAGCGCCCTCCCGAAGGTGCGACCCCCGTTGCCCTCGGGGGTGCCGGGGCTGGGCCCCCCGCCCCGCCCGGGTGAGGCGTCGGGGCCGGCCGGGCGTCACCTGCCGGGCGGGCGGGGTGCGGGGCGGGGGCGCGGGAACCGGGAGCCGGGCGGGGAGGGGAGGGCGTGAGTGTGCGGGGCACGCCTGACAGCCTGCCCTGCCTGTGGGGGTGAGGGCAGTGCGGGGGAAGGAGCCTCCTGGCCCGGGGAAGGGGTGAGTAGCCCAGTGCTCCCGTCCCTTCTGTCGTCCTAGGGGGGAAGGAGGGCTTGTGTGTTGGCAGCATGTGCTGCGTACAGTGCGAGCACCTCTGAAGGACTGGGGGGGTTAGGGCATGCACATTGCATCTAGGGGGCACTGATAAATGCAGAGGGAAGAGCTCAAAGACCCTGTATTGTGTGTCAGTAGATGAAAGCTAGTTGTATAGGAAGACAGTATGAAAATATATGCTTGTATACATACAGACCTATACATCTATATAGGGTTTGTGTAGATGTCATTTTCAGTGCACACAAGGATTAAATAAAACCTTAGGTATAGATGAAAAAGATACAGGTGTTGCTGTGTATATGGATTCACACACAACGTACCTGACTGTTACAGAAGAGGAAATTATTCAACGTAAAATGTGTCTACACGCTATCTTGAGATGTCTTCTTACAAACTGTAAATACATCCCAAGCTAAAACTAGGGCATTTAGTAGTTTTGATAAATGCGCACACAACAGGGTAGACTTACATTTTTGGTGATGCTGTTTTGCGCATCACCATGCAAGTTTATGAACATGCCAACTATTTCTGTATCAGAAGATTCTCAGAGAGAGGTGAGGCAGAGTCAAAATCTTGCTTCTGACTACTCTGTGTGGGTCTTTGTTACAACTCCAACAACTGTCAGGAGAAACATAGGTTAATATGCCTACGTGGCCAGTGCCGTTGTGTTAACCAAACAGATTTATGAAGGATAATCGTAAATTAAGGATAGAACTGACACTCTCAATTTGGTACAGCTCAGTCACGTACGCTGTACCGCATTACAGTCTGATTAATACAAGTCATGGACCAACTGAGACAACCATAATTAATAATTAGCAGCATTTTATTGCTTATTGAATCAACTTTCCCTATTCACTAGAATGCACAGTGTTTAAATTGCTGTTCCTCCTTTTGCCTTACCCATCTTCCAGGGAAGGTACCGTGTGTTTCAAGAAGTTAACATAAAGTATGAAAAATACATTTTTCGTCTCTGCCACCTTTATATTGCCTGCAGCGGCATCGGGAAGATTTGACAGGTCTGTTGCTTCACCTGTAACAGATACTAGAATAGAGCGTGTGACTCAGTTTCGCTTAGGATTGTGTTATACCGCAGACCCTTGCCAGCAGTGTCATTGTTATGGTATCTGCTTGGCAGGTGAAGCAGACACACAGCACGTGTATTTCTGAAGGTAACAGGCTTCTGCTGTGCTGACCTTGTCCCTAAGGATTGTATTTACCTAAGTTTGGTGCAAGTAGGGGATGTTTTGTACTTTCATCAAATAAGGAGTTTCGTGTTTTCTGTAGTGTTGGTGAGCTGCTAGGAATGTGAAAGTTTCAAAGAGTGTGTGTCTTGCGCTTCCGTTCCTATTCTTTCTAATTTTGGTGAACGGGATGTTTTCAAATTACACTGTAACTATCGCCACATGTAGTTCTTTCATTTCCAGTCCTATACTTAAAATGAAGGTGTAAACTTAGTCCTGACCGATTTAACACTGACTTCATGCAGCTTTCAGCCCGCAACTTAATTTGTAAGGCATAATAACAGTAAGCATCGCAAAACTGTTTTTGGAATCTTCCATAGTGGTGTAAAAATAAGTTCCTAAAAAAGTTAGAGTAGTTCATGACTAATAGGCTTTGAGATATATGTATCATCCCCGTGAATTTTCTCCAGCATAGTTTATAGTAAAGTAGTAGACCATAACTGAGTTTTCACAGAAGTAAAATTATAAGTAAACACAGCATACTCAGCGACAAGAAAACTGAAATTTTGCAGTGTAGTAAGAACTATGCAGTTTCACTTTCAGAATGGAAACCTGATTAAGCAGAATTTGTCCCAGAGTATTCTGATAGCGCCTACTTGCCCTCTGGCAAGTTCTGTAATGCAGCTGGGCAGTGAATATTCCTTAACCCAGGAGGGAGATAAAAGTAGTGCACGTAGTTGTCTCTCCTGTGCTTAGTTTATCTGCTAAAGTTACTAGCGTTCCATTCTTCTCTAAAGCTGACATTCTGTCCTTTTGAAATGGGTAAGAGAGTTCACACTGACAACCTAAAAACCGAAGAAGACAGCAATGTGTAAGTTTACGTGCATTTCTTGTAGTTGAGGCCTTTTCTTACTACTGCTGCCAGGGGAGAGGGACACAGTAACCTGGGATGGAGCAAAGTGCTGTGAAGAAAGAACAATTCTGTGGCAAATCCTCTAGATGAAAAATTGCAGAATAGTAAAGGTCCCAACTGTAGAAGCACTTCCAATACTAATAATTGGATTTATATTTTGGAGACAAAATTTGTTTCTCCAGATTGTTGGGTTGGTGCCTGATGAGTGACTAATTTTAGTCAATGCATTTTTCCCCCCTCTTATCTCCTGGCAATTTTGCAGTGGAGGTAAATGGTGGGCAGTTTAATTGCTGCAAGTCAGATGGCTATTTCTCTCTGTCTCAGAAGAGGAAAACAGTTGATTGTATTGGAGTGTACGTAATGCTGCCCTGTCTCTAGCTACTAGTAATAGCAATCTTATTTGTGGATTACTTGGTTATAAAGTACACGCAGTAAAGCTGAGGTGAGACTTTGATAAAACAGACAACACGTGCAAATGTGACTAGAGGACTGTCCTGGTCCCGGTAGAGGCAGAGCTCTGCGTCTCGGTGCGTTCTTTTGCACAAGCGAGTCTGAATGAGGAGGACAATCGGCTCTGTAAAAGTGAGAGTGAGATGCCATTTTTGGTAGAAGCAAAAGCATGCTTAGCTAACTAAATGGTCATCGTCACGGGGCCGCTGCCAGGAGTAAACCACTGAGCTACTGCGGAGTGCGGTGTTTCTGTGTTATATGTAGGCAAACACCAACAAGTGGCAGGTGAATCAGAGAAAGAAGCCAGACTGTAGTAGTGATGGCTGTCAAGTGTTAACCTTTTGCAGCATAAATACTGAAAACGGCAGTATAGTGCCAAATACCATATATTGGTAGACATCTCTGGTACCGTTTCTAAGGGCTTGTGTTTTAGGACAGGCAGAAGAAGGGAAGTGGGACAAGGATCTTTCTGCACGGCCTTTTATCCCATCAATGGAGGCTGCACGTAAGGGTGGCACTTCATGCAGAAATCATTGTCTTTACCCCCAGCCCAGCCTTATGCTGTGGTTCACAGGCACCCTGTCCCTGCATAGCCGGTTGCTCTGCTCTGGCGCTTTCCTGTGTAGCTGGAGGAGGGATGTGGCACACCTCTTGCCACTTTTGTTTTCCACTGCCAAGGGGCCGTAAGCCTAGCACCACTGTGCTCTGGACATTTGAGGCAAAAAATCAGCAGAACTATATGAGATTACAACATTTGGGAGAAGTCTCAAGATCAGTTTCATGGCTGCTAAATAGCACTCACAGCTAATAATTTCGGGATTGTTTGTGCTGCATACCTTTAAAATTGTATGTTACCATGGTATCAGAGTATTGTCCATCACGAGAATGCGGTGTTTCAAAAAGAGGGCTTTGGTATTGCACAAGTCCTGTAAAAGGGTTCACATGGCTGAAAAACTGACTTCCATCCAGTAGTTAAATTGGGATTTGGAAATACACAAATGTCAGTTTATTAGTGGGTTCATAGCATGAGGGAAGTACTGATTCATGCTTGAAGTGAAAAGTTATTGTTTGTTTATTTATTTATTTACCTTTTCAACAAGCCCAAAGTTTTGCGGGAGCTTAAAAGCTACCCAAAGCCACTTTTTCCTCTGATGTGTGCTTTTTACCTTTTAAGCTTTCCTGAATAAGCTACCCTTTTAGTGGCTGATTGTTTGAGATGCTTCCTCTGCTGAAACAACTTGTGCCGTGCTTGTGTAGATGAATGATCTCTCAGAGGGTTAATGACTCAATCTATAATAAAGGCTGGTGTTTTTCCCTTCTTCTCCATGAGTTTCCTCTGTCACACCATTTCTAGTGCTGGTGATGTAGTTTAATTACATAGGTTTTTGAGGTAGTCGTGCAACCAGTGTTAAAATAACTGCTCATCTGTGCAAAATTTAGACAAAATAGTGTAATGATCTGGAGAGGAAAGGTTTTACATTATGTAATTGCTTATCTGGATCCTAGAATTTTCTATATTGATTTAGATATGCCCATTTGTGCCCACACATTAGCAAAATCAGTAGCTATGGAACATCCCTGTGGTTACTTGTAACCTTTATTTTCAAAATTGTAATCAGCTGATACAAATTCATTATAAAAGAATCTGAAAACACTTTCACAAATGTAATGTGCTTGTCTGTGTTCCTGTTTAGATTTTAAGATCAGCTGTTGAGAAGCTGTATTTAAACTGCTTTGTTTCATGTTAGTACTGAAAATACACATCAGGGCATCCACAACTGCCTGTATTGAATTGCAGTCATACTCCACCTCTTTTGTTCAGTTACGTATTTTCAAATGAGGGGAGGCAATAGATGCTTGTTTTTAAACTTAAACCCAACTTTAATTTTTGAAAAGGAGAAAAGCTTTTGCGCTTTCTTCCCATGCCTCAAAGCCTATCTCCACATCAGAAATACTTTTTGGAGGGCAGACTATCAGAGTTCCTTTTTAAGTCTGTTCACACTGCTTGCAGAGCAGTTAGAGGAGGCTTTTTAGGTTCTCTTCATGGTAAACCTCTGTATGTGCTCCCTTGTGCTGGGAGAAGGATGTTGGGACTAGAGGAAGGATTCCAGGCGGCCGCACCAGCACAGGGAGAGCGGCGGTTCAGGACTCGGGGAGCTGTCCATCCGCCAGACCCCGCACCGGCAGCCGCAGAAGCCGATCGGGTTTCTAGCTAGCCTAGCATGAAAACATCAGGGTCCTTATCATGCTAGACTTGGCAGACATGAGGTTACTTTAATGTTGATTTTTTTTTTTTTTTTTAATTCGGTTTCACGTGGACTTCCTGAAAATCACTTCTTGCAAGTGTTATAAAACACATTAATACACTTATTCCTGACTCTTAGTTACTAATGAGCTTCCTGTTATCATACTATTAAATGCCTCATAATCTAGCACACAGTTATTTTTACTGCACATCTGTGGTGCACATATTTTACAGGTATTTTTTTTTAGGGCCAGAAAAGGCCATTATAATCGTCTTAGATTCTTCATGCTAGGATACTTGTGTTTGGAATTTCTGTACATTGATTCCACGCTTCCTTTTTAGCTATAGTTTTCTCTTTAAAACTAGATGTAGACTTGGTTTAAAGGTTTTGAACAATAGGGAGCTCGACATGCCCTTTCTTAGTATAGTTACATAAAATCTGTTAAGCTTTGCATTCATTGCTAACCTGAACTTATCCAATGTAATTTTCCAACAAATAGATCTAACTATGCCTTTCCTTGTAAAAAAAAGGCTGCAGAGCTATTTACTGTCTGAATTATCTTCCTTTGTAGATACTTGTGATCAGTGCAGATCTTGACCTTCTTTGGGAAGAACAAGATTGGAGTGTCTTGACTTTCTCGCAATAAGGCATGTTTTTAGATCTTCAAATCTTTCTCCTGGCTCTGTTCTGAATCCTTTCCTAATTTTTCAAATTTAATCAAGTGTGAACACTGCATTCAAGTAATTAATTTACTAACAACATACACAAAGCAGTACTTAATAGGATACTAAGACAAGACTAAGCCAATCGTACAGTTTGCACTGGAATAGTATGCCAGTGTAGGCTACTGAAAGCAGGCCTTCTAATTCCTGAGCCACTGCTGTGGTGAGCTGGCTGTACTTCCCCGCCCTAGGTTGAGGTTTTTTTACTCTCAGTATTAAGAAAGTCACCTCCGTGATCCTCTGAACCTGGAGGAGCTGGAAGTAGATTTAGGTTGTAATACCCTATATGATGCATAGGTCTTATTTCTTCCTTTCCACCCACTTGTTTAAGTGTTTGATGTTTGTAGAAATTAAATCTGTGTCATTGTCATAATAGGTATTTACATTCAAGCATGTGTGTATAGTCTACTTTAATCTCTATGTTTATAATTAAAATGCTGGTTAAAAAGACTGCCTATGATTATAGATTTGCTATTCAGAACAGGAGTGTACAAAATTACTGGCATTTAATGTGAGGCTGGGGTATTATACATCTAATAATTATTTTAACTAACATTTTGGATAGTTTTAATAAACTTAATCTATCCCGAATCACTTTGCAATTTTTATAGTTTCTGAAATGCTTTTATCTGTATTATTGCTTAAGACATTATTGCTTAGAAGATCATCCTGGTTTCTGCTTTTGTGGCCCTGGTAGTATGTACAGTACTGCCAAACTAAATGGAAAAAGTAGGGAGATGTACCATATTCCTTGAAGTTTGGTGGTGTTGCAGGTAGCCCTTAAATTCAATATAGAAGAACTTGACAAGAAAAACTATCATGTTGTTGCCTTTAAGGTAAAATTAAGCTTATGGACTTCTCCATTGTCATTTTGATATCCTACATGTATTCTTATGCTTTAAGCTACAGAAATGTTGGTGTTAATAATTTTCTGCAACTTGTTACATTAGAATAGTTTAGTTTAACTTTGAACTTACCTAGACCAGGAATTTCTTATTTGGAGACTTGTATTCCTAAATAAAGATGCCCTTTTATGGTTGTATTACTTTAGTTGCAGGTTAAGTGAAAACAAATGAGCAGCCTTATTCTAGCACACATCTGTTGAAGATTAACTATCCCACATGGAAAAGTCCTTGGCAACTAATGCTGTTTTGGAGTGGTAATCTTACAAAGCTAGAAGGTAGCGCAGTATCATTCTGCTGTCCATCACTTCTCTACCTGTGGTTCTGATGCCAGTCATCTAATGCCCTGCTCCGCTGACCCATTGTGAGTCTCACAGGTGAAGCATCTGAGTTTGACGGCTAGCAAAGGATCTCAGGCACTTCAGCTATCAGATTGACACCACCCCCCATATAAAGCTTTGCTGCCTCTTGCTGAGTTGTTTCGTGTCTATTGTTGACATACTTACCCTTGACTGAATTGATTGAACTTGATTCATATGATCAAGATGGTCAGAAAAAGAGGAAAATTATTGTATGTTCAGTCCTAGGCCTCTTGCCTGAGATCTTTCAGAATAGTGATCCAGTCTGAAAAGCCCACATCTTCTACATTTGATGATTCTGATGACCTTGCTTCTGCCTCTCCATCCCCCATGACATGTACTTTCCCATGTTCTTAAACTGCGTGTACTTATTAATCCCTGCACGCTTTTCCCACCATATTTTATGTTAATCTGGGGGGGACACTAGTTCTTTACTGTTCTTACTGTTACTGTTCAGGACTGCATTCTTGGTTGGTAGTAGGGTACCCATGTATTTATGCACGCGTGGTGTACAGTATCTGATTATTAGTATGAAATTTAAAAAAAAAGGCTTTAATCCTGTGATACCTTTAACATGCAGCTTAGTTACAAGAGCTGAATTCACTGTGAATCAGATCATCATAGAAGCATGTTCCTGTACCAGTCACTGTTAGGTCTACAACCTGACAAAGGTGATACGTCAGAAAAGACGTGCAAGAAGGGCAACAGTATAGCCCAGGTTTGTCACCTTGTTTTTGACATGTAATCCCATGTGTTAGCTGTTGTAGGTTTGAACAGCTTGGGAGATACTGGGGTGGAGGCCCTCTAAACCACCAGTGAGTCAAAACTAGTTCCATTTCATATCTTAAACATTTTTTTTTATTTTTTGAAAAGAATAGAAACTTTCTTTCATTTTTCTTTCTTTATTGAACTTTTTTTAACACATGGCATAATAAGATCGCAACAAACAAAATAATATGGTGAAAAAATAAGGAATGTAGGGGTTTTTTTTGCCATTGCTGCACCTGTATTCCACCCAGTCCACCCCAAACCAAAATGTTCTGTTCCCCTGGAAAGGGACAATAATTCTGTTTTTGGCTCTGTGACATTCCCCAGAATGTATCCTCTTAGAGGCAAGGATCTTTGGCACTGTGAAATTAGTGGGGTTAGGACAGAGATACAGGGCAGCCACAAGAAAAGGAATTTCCAGATCTTTGGAGTCAGCAATGTTCTTGGAACAGCAGTTCCAAAGAGAAGCTGAAGGAGGGAGCAGGGAAAGTGAGGGGGACAAGAGGATGCAACGCAAGAAGGAGTAGTTGCAGCGCTGGAAGGAACATAACTAGAAAGATAAAGTTGATTTGAGAGAAAAGCATGAATCTGTGGAAGCATTGTCATGCAGAAATATCTTTCCCCTCTGCTAATGTAGTTGCTCCAAACAGCTCATTCTTAGAGAGACATTGGAAAATTCCAGAGCATGAAGGCTGTAGTCAGGCCCAGTTTTGTCCTTCCTGGCCCAGAAGTACTGCAGAGGTCCTACAGATGCAGTGAAAGGCGAGCAGTGAAATTTTGATGGATGTGTTACACAGTTTGAACAGTTCAAGCAAACTAAGGGTCACGTCTGCATTTATAATATCTGAATCTGCTGCATTTCTGAATAAGGAGGTTCCACCAGGGGGCAACTAACTATCCATCTCTCTACTTGTGAACCAAGCTTAAAGAGCATAAGCTACTGCTTTCGTGGAAATTTTTGGCATTGAATAATTTTGAATTGGTAGAAATAATAATTTTTAAAAAAAAAAAAGTAGTGTTCATTGCAGTTTCCTTGTCAGTTGTATAATATATTTGCAACTGCATCAAACAAGCAGCCACATGGAAGTATGTAGTTTAGACATAAGGCTTGTTCAGAATTTGCTGGGTTAAACAAAAGTGCTCAGCATCTGAAGCTGTTTTGTAGATGTGAAACTAAAGGAAAAAAACAAAACATGAATATGCTTTCAAGATTTATTGGGTAATAAACATACAGTGCTATACTTAGTGCCATGGAGGGCACACTGGGTTCACTCATTCAGCTGTGAAAGATTTAATACTAAATTCCACTTTCTGCCTAAGAATTAATTAAGAATGAGTAGACTCTGCATAGGTTGTATGGTTTGAAATAGCTTATGATTTATATGGACTTTTTGATATATTGCAGGTTCTTCAGCAAAAGCACTTGTGAGCTTGAAAGGTAAGAAATTAATGTGTTATTTACTTGTACCCAATCTGACTTTCAGGTGTACTTAGTTTCTGGCTTCAAAAAGTTGAAGAAAATAATGCTGAAGAAGGTTTTTTGTTGAAATATTGTTGGTTTTATTGTGGATATTTGTTAGTTCTATAGACTAATAATCCTCGGTGGTTGAAACTATATATGTTGTCGTGTATTTAGACACTGCTCTTCTGGGTGAAATTCCTGAAATGTGTTTTTTCTTCCTAAGTACTGCCTAGGCGTCAGGTTTGATGAGAAGATTGAGGTAATCTTTCCTCTCTTGAGGATGAGATAGGAGAAGGATTCTTAACGAGACCTGTACGTGTGACAAAATTCACATTAGGAAAGAATTTCACAATCTCATTGTGTTTTCTGTCAGCAAGTTGTGGGCTAAATCAAAAATCTGTTTCATATATCTTTTTCTTTGAAATTGTCTTCATGAACATTCATACAAATTTTGAATACTTATAATCTGCCCGACAATAAAAATTTCTTTATATATTACGAGGCTTCTATTACACAAGGAAGAAGGCATGGTCTGTTGAATATGTTGTAACTAATATAGGTTTGTTTCAGTAAAATTTTATTTACTTGTTGGCGTGCAGCCACTTAATCGTTTTTTAGAACCAGAAGTCGGCCGGTCTTATAGAGCTTTACCTTCTCCAGGTTTCAGTTACAGCCACAGTAGAGCTGCCTAGATATGCGTCAACGTGGCAGTGGAAGTAACTGATTCCAGCAAAGGAGGTTTCAAGAAATCTAAACGTTGTGAGGAGTAAAAAACGTTTTGTTCATGTTTCTCCTTGTACTAAATATCTCTTTCAATTTTTTTTAATTAGTGTTCAGAACAATTTAATAAAAATATTGAAATCTAAAATCTATTTTTAGTTGAATCCAAAGAAGATGTTGCAAGTGACAAAAATATATTAGTAGTTGGTGATGTTATACTAGCTTTTGGATAGTAGTTATGTTAGAACATACATATATGTGTATGTATATTAATGATGTGATTTCTTCACAACAGAGGGAAGTTTATCCAGTTCGTGGAATGAAAAGTATAATTCTCTGCAGAAAACGCCCATTTGGAAAAGCAAGAATGCTGGTTCTGCAATGGAAATGGTAAGAAGCAATAAAAAGACAACTTCAGGATTGGTAAAATACCATAAAGCGAATCAAATTTAAGGATCAAAAAATTTGGCTGAGATTTAACATTCAGAAATTATGAAACTATAAACTATGTCCTTCACAAGCAGTCTCCCCAGTTTGAATATGAGATGAAAATATATTTTATAAATGAATCATCAAACGAATTAAATTGCTGACCTTGTTCAAGATAGCTTGTAATCATTTTCTCTCTTTTTTGTAAAGCAAGCACTGTATGAAATGTTTGTACTGTATCTACCACCTTGAACTTAGGAATCACCATTTCTGATCAACCATTTGGTTTATCTCATGAAATATCTCACTTCTAATCATGGCTGAGAACTGATGCATAAAGAAAAGGAAGGGAAAATGTCATAATGCACTTCCATCATTGTGCCTTCTGGGGGGCAGATTTTAATAAAAATAAAGGAATGTCAGTGAAATGTCGTGTACTATTCTGAGAGGTCTCGTAGGAGACCTTACGTTACAGAACAAACTTGGAGTGGGGGAACGAAAGGTAACGAGCCTGCAGCCTCCAAGGGCATGTGTTTGGGTTGACCATTTCCCCCTCTCTTTTTGAAATATTCCACTGTTGTTTCTTTCCCCGCTGTATCGCATTCAAGCTTTTCTTGAGTATTCTCAACCTCCTCTACCTTAGCGAGTTATATGATTTTGGTTTGGTTTTGCCACTAGCAATATAGCCTTGTTTGTCTGCGTCTGTAATACTGTGTGCTCTTTTTACTGCACCGTGGAGAGTATATGAAATACTGTCTCAATTGCTAGGCAGAGCTTTCTCCCGTACTCTTCTGGTGCCGCCGCCTTCTACAGTAATTGCGACCAACTTGTCAACTACCACCTGTTTTTTATTCAAATTATTATTTTTTTGTGAACTATTTGTTTATTGGAAGGGAAACATGTTTGAAAACTATCGGACTTGCCTGCTCTGAGCATAATCAAAATATCTGAGCAGCATCCAGTAGTGCGTTAAGCAATGGGACTAACATCAGTCATGCGTAGCTCATGCTGTGATCTTCTCCCTGTAGAGAGAAACTTACCCAGAGAAGGTATTTATCTTGGTAGGATTCACACAGATATATGTACATACACGTTGCCATGTGTTTATGCTAGAGAACATAAGGTCTACAAAATGCAGTTCCAGAGAATGACCAGGACTTTGTGATGGCCCTTAGTTCCTGCAGGAGTTCATGTCGTAGTTTTCAGCTCTTCCCCAGGAATGCTCATCATTTCACAGAAACAAGCCTTACCGGTAACTTAGAAGATCGCACGTGCTGAAGAACCGAAGTCACTAGCCATAACATTTGTACGAAAACTTTGTCAGTCTTTAGGTATGCTGGCTGTAGGTTTTAAAAATAAGGAGTCAAACATTGAATGTAGCTCGGTATTCTGTAGAAAGCTGGGAGAAAGAGCAGAGGATAGTATGATGTGTTAGCAGTGGCCCATGTTGCTGAGATGTGATGTAGCCTTCTGTACTAGTTTGAGTTCCCTGAACACTGGAAGTTTTGCAGATATGTTGTACTGTTCATTGAAAAATCTTTCCAAAAATGCCTGACCTATTTAGCTAACGTGGATGATATCTCTTTGCGACGCTTGTTATTTTATTCTCGTGTGAGGCACTGGCAATCCAGACTGATGAAACACTCTTATCATTTTGGATAGTTCCTTGGAATAGAATTTGGCAGCTTCTGTTGAGGACTGTAAAACAGTTCTCTTGATCTGGATCATAGCCTTAGCATAAGGTTGAAGGAACTCTTAAGTTTTGTCTAGATTGTTTTAGCATTTGTGTTCCTGTGTTGGCACATGCTTTTCATCTGGTATGGTGTCAGAAAATCAAGAAGAACCATATAGATGTTTGGGAGAAAAATGTTCTGGAACCAGCATCTCAAATGTCAAGACTAAAATATAATTGCAAATATTCGCTAGGAACCTGGCTCTTCATCCTGTGGGCAGAATGCTGTGATTAAAAAGTCCTGGAGTTCTGTGATGTAAGAGTTTTTATTGTTGGAAAAGGATTGCGGATTTGTTTTCTTGCTCAAAAGTTAGAATAGTTCTGACCTTTCTTTCTAAGGGTGATGGCTTGTCAAGGACGGCAGAGATGTTATAAAAGAACATAAAGACGTTGAAATTTAAGATTGTTCTTAAGTTTAGTGAATTGGAAGATGTGAAGAAAAGAACTTGATGTATCTAAGTGAAGAGAGAAAAACAACATCCATAACAATTAATATGATAAACTAATTACTATGTTAATATGATGTGGGCACCATTTGGTTACCTTGCCGATATATAGTTCCTCTGTTCAGCGTGTGTCTCTTTCCTGGTTTGTTACATCTGCAAGGAATGGACATTTTCTTCTGTGTGCTGAATGTGCTTAGTTGTCTAGCATATACGGGGCATTACTGTTACTTAAATACACTTGTGTAGTTATATTTATAAAATATATATAATTTAGAGTAAGAAAGGCACATTTTCCTGGGAAAGCTCCAGCTGTTCTCATGGCATGGGACAGACGGGTTTTTTTGCTACCACTACTTAACTTGATAGAGAATCTCTCTTTTCGAACAGATACTTTAATCAGTCACGAACTTATTAAATGTCTTTCTTAAGTGCAAATGCTTATTAGTAAAGTTTTATTTCACTTCGTTGATTTATTTTGTTTCTGACTTCTATTAAGGGCTTATCTTTGTCATCAGTATTCCTCACATTGTGGGTGTTATAGATTTCATACCCATATCAATCTGTAGCACTTTCACCATCTGTACTGAAAGAAGTGAAATCTGCATTTGTTCTGCCTTTACTGATCACCTTTGTAAATAGTTTGAAATACAAGGAACGCTACAGGGTGCAGTTTTGGGGTTCTGCAAAGGAGACACATTTCAGTTGTGGCTGGCTCCTGTGCCGGGCCACAAAGTCTTCATGGAAGGAAAAGCTGCTTGCTCTCAGCACTAACAGCCAGTCGTAGGTTGCTCTTTTGTTCTCATTGAAAGCACGAGTTTTTTTGTCATAGGGTAAAATGTTGAGGAATAACTAAATGGAAGTATTTTTTTCATGACACATATTTGCAATGTGGTTTCTTGTTTTCAATCAGCCTTCTAATTCTCTTTGAGCTGTAACATCTTAGCACACAAGTAAATTTTAGTTAGCATAAATTCTAAATTCTTCTCTTTTCTGGTATTTTCACATAACTTATTCAAGCTTTAGTTTCTTCAGACTTCAGCTTCTTAGCATTTTGCAGTGTAGGCACTTTCAGTGAGTTAAAAAACCAACAAACCCACAACACTTTATTAGACTCATAAGAAATCCTTGCAAAAAAATGATATCGGGCTAATGTTTTTTACTGAGAAGATACCAAAACAAATACGCTGTTTGAATAAACTTTTTTTTTGACCCAAAATTTGAACAAACTGTTTAACAGATGTGCTTATAACCAAAGCAAGGACTATTTTAAGCTTGGATACACAAGTGTTTAGACACCTAACTCCTCTGGAAACAAGTGGGAGTTGGGTTCTAAATACTTCCGTGGAACTGGGCCAGCAGTATAGTAATGGGTTATAGTTAGCACTGGAAAGCCTGGCATCTTAAATTCCTTCTCTTCTCTCAGCCCTTAGATCTCTAACTGCTAGGAGGCACTATTTATTGTGTACCATGTGCCTTAAAACCAATAGGTGGCAAGAGAAAAGGCATTCCATTTCTCTCACTGTGAATTCTGTGCATGAACAGAGAAATTGGATTTTTTTTTTTTCTTGTAATTCATTCTTAATTTTGATACATGCAGCCCTTCAGAAATTCAAAACGGAGTCGACTCTTCTGTGAAGAAGATGACAGACAAATAAACACAAGGTCACCCAAAAGAAATCAGAAGGTTGCGATGGTTCCACAGGTACCTACATGTATGCAGATATTTTTACCAAAAAGGGGAACAAGCCTATCTGTGTTAGTTGAAAATTAGAATACATTTGCTTTTCAAGTTGCATTATCAGTTTATGAATATTCTTGTGAGGAAAGCTGTTGCTAGGAGTTAGCCACAATTCAAAACAGATTTATATTTTTCTTCCTCACAGCTGGGTTCCTCAGTTTGTTTATGGGAGTACCTGTTCTTTTTGATCCTGGACATAAGCATACGGAGCTAGAAAGGATTCCAGACTAATTGCCCATCTTGCTCCCACAAATAATCATACCCTGTAGTTTGCATAAATCTATTCAGCTTCAGTTAAAAACTGACTAGGTTTCTTGCACTATGTCATTTAGAAGGCTGCTATAGAACTTAATGTATTCCAACAGTTAGGAACTTGCTCTAGATTTGTAGCCTAAATGTATTCATGGCCATCTATACCTTCTTGATCCTGTGATGATAATGTCCTCCAATTCAAACAGCTTGTTTTTCTGCTCCTCCACTTGACTGCCTACTCCTTGATAGAGCAGCTGTAATTTCTCTTGGCCTTTATTTGCTGTGTTAGACAGGGCAACATCTTTTAGTCTCAAAGAATTGGCTCTCTAGTACCTTTGTCATCCAAATCACCTCTCTGTACCATCACCTTATGAGCCTGAATTTGCCACACTGAAAAAGTACTGTTTGAATACTGGTCTTGTTTGCCTTCTGAACTGTACTGTGCAGTGTCAAATGGGGAATACTTAGCAGTTCCCATTTTGCTGGGTCCATTTTGTCAGAGATGAGGGAGGACCATGACATTTCTCTCTATTCATTACCACGATTTCTTAACAGTAGAAAGGCCTGGGTAATGTTCTAAGTCCAGCTGGTTTGTACTTAAATGTCTGATTCAGGAGGTCCAGTGACTGCTAGATACACATTTGTGAGGGACTGCAGCTGCTGTAGCTCACAGATCTTGCTGTCCTGCTAGGCTTTGTTTCCTGGAGTTCCAGTGGGAGAAAGGGGACCTGTATCTAGAAGGTAGTGGTTAAGCACAGCAGGAGCTGGCAAGGTGCCTACCTTATGTTTTATCCTATTATTGATGCTACTGAAGGTCAAAATACTTTTGAGCGTTTGGGGAAGGAGAACAACCGATTATGGCATGGGGACCCAGTTAAACTAATATTCTCAAAAAGCTGTTATGTTGCAAATAAGTTTTTCTTTCTGTCAGTTAAGACAGCCATCCCTGGAACAAAATAACGGAATTATTTTTCTATGGTCTTGTTTAAACGCAGGTCTATGTCTCATGCATGCAACCTAAGACAGCGTCTCTTCTGCAATTTGTAAAATAGTTTTCAAATCTAGTTAAAACTTGATTGCTTATGTCCACGCTAGTTTCTCTTGCAGTTTTCTAAAAAGCAGACACTCTGCTCAAAGCTTTGGCTGTGTTACGTTCCTGTGCTAGCTTCATCCTCAGTTTAAGAAGAGTTAGGAAGAGTAGAAGCACTAGTGCAAATGAGGCGGTTGGTGTTGCTGGCATCTGAGCTGCAGCATCATGTATGCTCACTTGGGACAGCGTTCACTGGTGCCTCAAACTTTTGAAGTCTGTGTGTACTTCAGTGCCATGCTACTGTTACCAATAATGTAGTTTCAGTGTTCTTCTGTTAGAAGAGCTTTGTCCAGAGATAATTTGTTGTATTGATCCTGCTAAAGTTTGCCATCTGTTATGTTTGATTGTATTGCTGATATAAAGCAGTAAGGATTATTATAGATCTGCAACAAAAAAATTGTCACGAAACAATATGTGCGATTAAAATGTAACAATTATTAATGTGCAAACTTTTATCAAGAAAATTTAGTTTAATTATTTGAATATTGAAGAATGTTAGACTGTGTTTAACTGTTTCCTTTATTTTGCTACATAGAAGTTCAATACAACAATGCCAACACCAGACAAGAAAGCATCACAGAAGATTGGTTTGCGGCTTCGTAACCTGCTCAAACTTCCCAAAGCTCACAAGTGGTGCATATACGAATGGTTCTATTCAAATATAGATAAGTATGTTTGTTTTATATAATTATCTCTTATTAGTATAGAAACAAGTAATTTTCTTAAATTTAGCTGCAAATGTCCATATATTGGTTAGATACTCCAAAGTTTATTCTTAAATTATTAGTTATTGAAAATTATTTCATTGTTTTCTTTTTGGATTTTTTTTTCTCTTTTTTATAATGAGCCGACCGTTCCTTGGGTAGTCTTCTATGGAAAGCTTTCATTCATGGAAATAATTTTCTTTTTACTACCTCTGCCTCTACCAGATACAAGATTTTATTCATAATATTTTTAGCATCTTAAGCATGAAGTTGTCAGAACACTTAGACTTTTTTGAACCCTTGGATTAGTGTTACACACGGGGGACAGGAAGGAGACTGATTCTTCATAAGGTGCTGCTTCCCTAAAAGCTGTAAATGTTGATTTCAGATATTTCTTCGCCATCATCCTGTTTTTATTGTAATCACTAACAGAGCTCCAGGTTGTGACTATTCAGCTGTTGTCTAGATATCAGCATCCTTTTTGGATCTCCTAATCTATCTCCTAGACTGTTACTGCAATTTGTGCCTCAGAGGCTTTGGCACTTATTCCCTTAATGCCACTAGCAAGGTGGTGTTAATTGTTTAAAAGAATCATTTTAATTTAGTCCTTAATAATGAAAAACTAAAAATTCTAAACTGTAAAAATCATTGTTGATGAATGGAATCTTAAAATCTACACTGATTGACTAATAGATGAAACACTAGTATTTAATATTCTAAAGAATGGCTTCAGAGTTAAGAAGCATTCTTTTCCAGAATTTATTTATAGCAAAATAATTACTGTTTTTCCTTCCTGTTTCAATCACGATTGCTGTGGCTGTTGTTTTTTTTAACTGAGAAGGCAGTCATAGCAACAGAAAAACATTTTAGGATATGTTCATCACAAGTAGAAAAATTACATGTCCATTTTAGTTAGTTTTAAATTCATCATCTGTAGGATTTAATTCCTTTGAAAGAAGTAGTCTTTACATGCCTCTCCCCCCCCCTTATTTTTAAAAAAACAAACAAAACAAAGAATCCAAACACTACTTATTCCTAGTAATAATTTTAATATGTGACATTTATAATTATGATTTTTACAACACTCCAAGAACTTTTAGTTTATTCTTAAATAATTGTCTGTGGAACTTTAGGTCTATCGGTAGACCAGAATTTGAGTTTAGCAGGTAATTCTGAAAACCTCTCTGATAGTTATCAACGTATGCTTGTAATGCTAGTAAGATATGATCATGTTAAGATATTATAACATAGTTTACTAAGAAACTACATATCTTTGGAAGAAAAACTTTGATGTATGTTGTTTTGAGTGATATGATCTAGACTTAATGAGAAGCTTAAAAAAGTTTAAAGCATAGAGCTAACTGTCAACTGACAAAATATGGCTCACTGTACAAGTCTCAAAATATTTTAATCGAATTGTCGCATCCGAAATTGAAATCATCAATTTAAATGCCATGTCTGCTGTAAGGTTTTGAAATACTTTAATCTCTACAACTATCATCTGTGGTTATTAGATTATTGAAGCTGTTCCAGTTGGATTCTCTCTGCGCTGCTGCAGAGGACTGTTTCCTCTAAAATCCCATTAACTTGGACACACAGAGACTTCTGAAGAGCTACTTACTACTACAGTGATCATAGGCCCTCACAATCAGATGCAGCTGTCGCTTGCTTACACAATTTCCCAGAGCTTCCAATCTTGTGGATGCTGTGAGTTTACAGTTTGCCTGCTTAGGGACAAGTGATAGTAAAAAACAATCAAATACAGATTCTCTTTCTCAAAAAAAAGAACCAAACCCAAAAACAGTTGTTCTTTACACAGATGTCTTACGTTAGCAACAGTAAATCTGGATAAAATACAACTCTTTTATACACTACTTTGTGTGTTTCGTGACCCTCGTTGATCATTCTCTGTGGTTTCCTTTTCACTTCATGCCACAGCTGCAGATCCTCCTACTGCAAAAATATTCTCTTCCATTCTTGCCCAAGGCTCCTTATCTCAATGCACCTTTCCCCTCTCCTGCCACCCCAGACACTCACTTCAAAGCAGTGTTGCTTCCAAGATCCTCTTTGTTCTGTGCTTGGGGGTATTCCCCTCTAAACCCCAGCACCCTGCAGAGTGGAGAAAAGTGGCTTTATTTAGGGTGCAGTTATTTTGTTCTCACCAGGTGAGATCTATTTCAGTTGCACATAGTCTTTAATGATTAACCTGCTATTAGACAGGCATATCCGTTGCTGCTCCCTTGTCTCTTCAGCCCAAGAAGGATGTGGTACTACAAAGTAAAAGGCAGTCATAAAACATAGAGATACAGACAGGTTCATAGCATCAAAGAGAAATTCATAAGTTGTATAGGTAGGTTCTCTGAACTGTCACTTCTATAAGACTGATCCTCTGCTTCATCATGGAGTCATGCTATGATACAATAAAAGTCTCACCTGTATAGCTGTAGAGAATGACAAGTTGGCTCAATTTCCTGTATTTTGAAACCCTCGGTTGAGAACCTGGGTTATAATTGAATGAATTTATGAAAAAGGTACTGTCTTTCTGTTTCTCAGTATCACATTGTCCCTTCCTTTACTCTCAATACCTCACCATATCTTTTATGGTTTCCTTCAGTGTGTTGCAGTATCCTCATGACACTGCCTTGGCTTTGCTGAAGTTTCATTTGGTGCCTTTATATACATTACAAAGCAGGATGAATACATGTGTTTCCCTGTAGTAACAAGTGAGAGGAACATTTTTAAACATTACTGATAGTAAGACTCAAATAGAATAATAGTCCTGGAAACTTTGTCTTTGTTTTCAGTTGAATTTATTTCAGGTTAAATTTGTGCTTTGAATAGGAGTGTCTTGTTTATATGACTAATTTATACTTTTTGTTTTCAATGTCTTTCTTATGATGGATGTTTTTTGGAATCTCATGACAAAAGCTTACTAAGTGTAGTTAACAGAGGACCAATTATGTTTCAACAGACCACTGTTTGAAGGAGATAATGACTTCTGTGTATGCCTGAAAGAATCTTTTCCAAATTTGAAAACCAGAAAATTGACAAGAGTAGAGTGGGGGAAAATCAGACGATTAATGGGAAAACCACGGAGGTAATTTTTTTTTCTTTCTTTTCAACTAATAACTACATGTAGTTTTGATATTCCTGGAATTGTTCCTTATAAAATAATTTTGCATGCAGGTAGTAAAGCAAAATAATAGCTGAGAGTAGAAAAATATTTTATTGAAAAGGTGTTCTCTGAGCACACACCCTGCTCCCCCACACACCGTATTCCTTATATGCGTGTGTCCAGTCCGCGTAGTTCTCATAAGCCTATACTTGAAATGTTCTCTTCCCGCTCTAGATAACTGAGTGTCCAAGCTAGGATATGTTGAAATTATTATTGTATCTTCTATGCTGCAGTGCTTCCTGGCATAGAAGACAGGCCAATTTTTCACTAAGTTTTCTTTCTGGCTATAACTAGCTCTTCATGGGGAAAACAAGTGCACATTTTCATCTCTTTTTTTTTTTTTTAGTATTTTTTAAACCATTTTATAGATCCTCAACTTTTCCTGGCTTGGCTGCCAAAACAGAGAGAGAAGGAAGTCACCCATAAAATATTGTACATTGTAGAGAAGAAGCCAGAATTTAACAAAGGGCATAGTTTTTTCTCTAATTTAGAATTCTTAATTCTTAAACCCACTCATTCAGTTCATCCTTTTCACAGAACCTATACAATTTAGCCTAGAGAAGGCTCAGGGAGGATCTCATCTCTGTGTATAAATACCTGAAGGGAAGGCATAGAGAAGACGAGGCCAGGCTTTTTTCAGTGTTGTCTGGAGACAGGACAAGAGGCAATGGGCACGAGCTGAAACACAGGAGGTTCAGTCTTAACATAAGGAAGCACTTCTTTTTACTGTGAGGGTGACCGAGCAGTGGCACAGGTTGCCCAGAGAGGTGGTGGAATCTCCATCCTTAGAGATATTGAAAGGCCATCTGGACATGGTCCTGGGCAGCCTCCTGTAGGTGACTCTGCTGGAGGGGTTGGAGTGGATGACGACCTCCAGAGGTCCCTCCCAAACTCAACCATCCTGTCATTGTGTAAAATGAGGAGAAAAATGTGTAAGTAGTGTTGTAGAAATAAGACTGGCTTATTTATGAAAATACAAACACTAAAGCACTGAATCCATTTCATAGATCACTGTACTGAGTCAGATTATATTTTGTCTGGTGGAGGCTATTTCATCTCCTGTACCTATAAACAACTTTACATAACTAAAAATGGGCAGTCAAGGGAAGGCAGCTTAAAAATAGTTCCTTTTGGAAAGGTGTTCATATCATTTGAGCTTAACTGAGATAGCTTTCCGTTCCTCTATCATCATGCTTCCCACTGAGAGGAAAATGGTGTATTTGGAAGTTAAATCATCACTTATTCATTTGACTTTTGCCAAAAGTGGGTACTGCTATAAAAGATCAGCTTGCCTCATTCAGCAGTCTGTTGGACCATTGATAAAACTTCTTTTCTTTTTTTTTTTTTTTTGGGGGGGGGGAGGGCAGGGGTGTGTTGTTGGTTTTGGTTTGGGGTTTTTTGTTAAGCTATCATACAGTTAGGTTTTTAAAAAGAGAGACTCATGCCTAAGGAACCACAGGTCTAAATGGGCAGGAAGTTGTTTTATCTGAATTCTGAAGTACAAGTATTTGACTGGATATAGAGTCTTGTTTTGTTTGTTAACCAAAACTTTACAAGTTCTTGCTTTTTATCAACATAAAATAAGCATTCCTGTTTGCTTTTCATTTCTTTAATAATTAAAAAAAATATTTATTGGTAGTCTTTTTCAAGATGTCCAGAGTGACCTTAGTTCTAAACGATTTTTAATTATTCTAAATCATTTGAATGCTTTTTCAAGATAGTTTTCATCTACCTCTAGAGCAAAGTTTTTTTACATTACTATTCTGTTAGAAATTTCTTCTGTCTGTCCTCATCATATGCAAGTAAGCTAAATACCATGTCAATACTGATAGGAGAGAAGAAAAAACATAAAACATTTTGCATCCACAGTGTTGATGGCAGAGGATAATAGTGTCTCTGCGTGATAGCTGTGCACGTGGTTGTCGTCTTTTATTTAATTTTGTTTTAAATATATTGTAATATTTTCTTATGTCTGCTGCTATTTTAAATGTCCTATCACACCATCAACAGTGTGGTTGATTGGCACAACAGTATTCTTCATGGGAGCCTGCAAAGCTTGTAAGATTCCAGTAGACTGTGGGGAAAGATATGCTCCAAGAAAAGGAAGAGGTAATAGTTAGTCTTGTGTACTGTGTATAAACTTAATTGGGGTTGTGAAATAGCAATGGATATGAATTAAGCTCAGATATGCTTGTCCTGCCACTATATGATGGTGATGATTCCTCTGTTAGTTCAAATTCTCATGACCGAGGTAGAAACTGAGAAGAATGTTCAACCTCTTAAAAAGTCTCTACAGAAAACTAATGAGGTTGCAATGTGATCTGTACCATAGTTTTAATCTTCATTTTTTCACAGGAATGGCACGAAGATGGGGTAACCTTTATTAAATGCATTTGGGGGACGTGGGGTTGGAAATTTCCTTTAACAAAAGCCAGAAATATTTTGCAAATACTTTCTACATCTGTGACCTACAGCATTCGGAACAGAGACTTTTTAAGAACATCTAAGCTAGCATTAAAACAGTAGTTGCTGTTGTAGGGACCTCCAAGGTCAGTGATTAGTATATTAGCATTTGAATTTGTATTTCTAAGAGCATGGGTCAAAGAACATCAGGTGGTATCTGATGTTCCTGATGCAAGACCCTGGACATGATCTGGACATGATTAGAAGAACTAATATTAAAGTCTATATTGCCTTTTTTTTTCTTTTTTTTTTGGTCTTGATGTGATTAGTCACTCTGTTCTCCTCAATGGAATTGAAAAGCTCTGACCTGCATTTCGCTACGTCATATTCACAACCCATGGCAAATATTATTTTACACTTGTTCCTCCCCAGTAGTAAATATGAAACAAATAGCATCTTTAAATGAGAATATCCAAAGAAGCTTTGCATAAGTGTCCCACCCATCATCACTCTCTCTCTGCCGTATCCCTTTCCAGATATTTTGAATTCCTAACGAGGATCGTTAGGCAATACACAACTCCAGGTAAACACATTCTGCTCTTCAGTAGTAAACTGGGAGTGGGACACGCACCTACAGTCGCTCAGTCTACATCACAGTTTCTAGACTATACAAAGAATACTGACAACTTTTACGGTGATAGTGATTGGAAAGCCTAGTAAAGGAAACTTTAGCGCAGTGCATTACCACATGTGCCTGACAGAAGTACATCACAGCTTCAGTTCATTTTTTTTTTATTTTTTTTTAATGTCTTGCTTAGGACTAAGTTCTCATTGTGTTAACACTGTACACACTGGACAAAACAGATGGTCTATGCCCCATATAACTTAGAAACCATGTATAAGATAAAAGGCAAATGATGTATGCATATAGAAAAAACGAGCGTGAAACTGCTGGTCAGTATGAAAAAAAGTGGTCTCAGCATCCTGGCAGCTTAGTTCTTATGATCTTGTCATACACATTGCAAGGAAGAGACATTTTGGAGAATAGTGAAATGGCTTTGTGGAACTCTCCAAGTGACGGGTATACAGAAGAAAACATAAGAAAGTTTATGTTAGCATATAATAAGAGAGTAGTAGAAGCAGACTTGGAAATAGGAGCTGACTGCTAAGTACTGAGTGAGAGATAAATAACTGAGGAAGATCCTGAAGGGTTTTAAAACATTTTGGAAGTGTAGAAGGGGGAACCCATGGAGGAGTTGTCAGCATCTTCTGAAATAACCTCGTAAAATGGGACTTTTTATTGATCAGTAATCAATATATAACTTTGAGTTCCACAGAAAATGTTTAAATTGCATTCATGTGCAGTAAAGCAATTAAGAAAGGTAGTAAATTATTTGATAAATAACTGTTGCTGCAATTAAGCAGACCTACAATAGCATCTGTACTCCTTTTTTAAATGACTTCTTTCATTGACACAAGAATTATAAAACTTTTTTTTTAATAAGGAATGAGCGATAGGATCGAGTCGTTAATGCCTTCATGCTTTCAGTATCTCCCTCATGCATCATGCCTATTCAGTAGGTTAAAAGTGAAAAATGAATAAAACCAAGTAAGGGACTTGGGAGTAAGTCTTTCATCTTTTAGATTACATTTTAAGACACACACACACCCACCCCAATTGGGGAGGGGACTGCTAGAGATTATCTGATTTTACACGATAGCCCAAATAGTTCAAATAAATTTTTACTTCTACTATGATCAATCTCAGAACAATTCATTGCAGAATAGAGATTTTGTGGCTGAGTTTTGCTTGCATCTGTGCGGAGTACAAGAGACAGAGAAGTGTCCTTTTATGTTCCGAGTCTGGTGCCCTTTCCTACTAAGTTAGTTTAATTGAGCTAATGAGCACTGTGAAAGGGATCTACTATGTATCAGTAAGTGATGGCAGCCAGGGACCTCACAGTAAGTCCTCCTTACATGTTTTGAACTGGTTATTCAGAGTAGACTGGATGGGGGACCTGCTTTACCTTTGTTGTGACACCAGGTGGATCCCTATAAGCAGAAGAGAGTCCTAAAAAGTTGTACTCTTCTGATATACTAATGCAAACAGCTGGCATTCCTGACTATTATTTTTAAATAAACTGTTATTTTAAGAGTGGTAATTCTGGGGAGTAAGACCGTCTAAATCTGTTCAACGAAATCCTTTTCTCTTGAACACTTCACCCCAAGCTTTTTCATTTTCCCTCACTGATTTGTAAACTATGCCTATTTATTTGATGTGTCTTCATATATGTATGTTTCCAGTGCTGAATTTAAGTATAGTTTTACCTAATTGTATTATAGGTGTTCCTCTGCATTCTTTGAGGAAGAAAGATCAGCATTAAAACAGAAACGGCAGAAAATAAGACTTTTGCAGCAGCGGAAAGTTGCAGATATTTCGCAGTTCAAAGATCTTCCAGAAGAAATTCCATTACCACTTGTAATAGGAACAAAAGTTACAGGTAATTTCTTAAAAACAAACAAACAAAAAAACCAGCCAAGTGTTTTGCAAAGATTTTAGTAAACCATAATATAGTTAGTGCATATAGATAAAATAAATTTAAAACATCAAAAATTGTATAGTTTTATTGTTAGCTCATTGAGAAGGTGCTTGTGAGGATTAGCTAGTATTTGTAAATCAGTGATACGGTGTTGAGGTGCAAACTTAGTATGGTTTATTATTTCTGCTGTTCAAATTGTAGAATTTTTTTTTTTTTATGTCTAGTATATCTAACAAATCTTGGAGAGAGAGATGCTTAAATGCAAAGAGCTGAGTGCTGTCTGAAAGTTTAAAATCTAACCTAATATAAAACTTGAGCTTTATTTTTCCATAAATGTAAAAATATCTGGTTTGAAGCAGATATACAATTGATATTGCAGTGTAGTTGGACATGTATACTAAACATGACATTGCCTTACTGAAAAAACTTACACATAACTGAGGAAGGAATATTGTTAAAAACATTCCACAAGTTTTGCCTAATTTTATAAAAACTTGAATTCCTCCATCCTGTCTGTGATCCAGATGCCTTTCACTTAAGCATGGTGTCTCCTACTCAAGCCATTACTGTTCATTGCTTTTTGCCTTCTTCAGCAACACTGCCCTTAATTCTTGCTGAAGAGCAGGCATGCACAACACTGCCTCTCCTCACTCTCCTAGAGCTGTATCCTTGAGCTGCGTTCCTCATTGTTTTTGCTAAATATGCAGTCATCAGTGGAAGTGATCAAAGAGAAATGGTATGCAAAATCATCCGGAAATTGACTTTTGCCTGCAAAATCTGTCTGTCAGAAGGTATTGGGTATTAAACAGTGTTTTATTTAGACATAAGTTTAGTGCTAAGGATTAGATTTGGGAAATACTTGACTTGCAAAGATAAATTTGACAAAAATTTGGGTAGTATTTCTCTTGCGTACAATTCTTTTTCTGCGTTTACTTTTTTTTTTCATTTAATTTGTGGGTTTTGTATATACATGTAAAGGGTTACTTGCAAAAGGTGTGTTAAGTCTATTTTTCTCAATGGTATCAGAACATTATAATGTCTGGTTTCTTCCTTTTTTTTTTCTTTTTTTTTTAAAGCACGTTTGCGAGGTGTCCATGATGGACTATTCACTGGACAAATAGATGCTGTAGACACTCTTAATGCTACGTACAGGGTGACTTTTGACAGGGCAGGTCTTGGAACACACACAGTCCCAGATTATGAAGTTCTTGTAAGTATTAATGACACATTCTTAAAACAGCTGTAATAAAAAATAAAATAAAATTTTAAAATCTCCAATTGTATGCTTTAATCAAAAAGAAGGAAATTCAAAATATTATATCCAGGTGGTATGGTCATAAAGTAGAAACAAGAATAACAGATGCATGGGAAATTCCAGGGGAACGAGCTTCTCTTGTTTATGGTTTTATAGAACAGGATAACCCTCTACGATAAAAACATAATGGCTCAGGCTGGAATAATTCACTAGACCTACTATTATGGGTTATTATAATAGCCTGAGTTTAATATGAAGAAATATAACGAGTAGCGTAAGATTCCAAAGAAAATTCTGCTATGGGATCCTGGCTGGATTTGCAGAAAATGTTCAGGAAAACCTGTCCCTTTGTAATTTGCCAAAGTCTGGAAAGGCCTCTGGTAGTTGCAAGCAAGTATTATGAGTTGATTGAACCTCATTTTAAAACTTCTTATGGTAATGAAGCTACCTGTGGGGATGTTGCTTTGGTCAAACAATTTGGGACTATTTCCTAGCTCAGGCTTTTGTACCAATTTATGAGCTCCAGAAATTGTTCCTGCCAAACAGTCTGACCTAGACTGCAGGCTTTTCAGAAGACCTCACTTTATTTTGTATCTTCTGTAGTGTTGAATCTACTACTAAGGGCCCATAATTTGTCTAAGAACAAGTCTCTGTCATGATCTGAGTTTGCAGCCTCTGCTGAACTCCTGTTCAGTCATGATTTGTCTGCAACTTGCCCATAGAATTTTTTTAAGTATTCTTCTTTTATTTTTAAGTATTCATCTTTATTTGATGTGATGCCATAACGCTTTGAAAACTCCAGCAATGGAATACGATTTTGAAGCTCCTGCTAGCCCAAAAGCAAAATGTTAATCTTTTAACGTTGTTGGGTTTGGAGCATGGATGGGCATGGCTAGTCCAGATTCCAGAAGTAAATGATGTATTCCAACAGGTGTGTAGAATTAATTAATCTGACAGCTGAAGTATATCCTTCCTTTTCTTGTCTTGCAGAGTAACGAGCCTCATGAAACCATGCCAATTGCTGCCTTTGGACAGAAACAACGGCCTTCAAGGTTCTTTATGACCCCTCCCCGATTGCCTTATACACCTTCACTCCAGTCTCCAATTACAGTAAGTTACTGTTTTCATGTAATATTAATCATCGAACTATTTTCTGATACATGTTGAAGTTGTTACGCTAAACAGTTTTTTTGAGATTAATTTTCTGAAGTTATTCGGCAAGATAAAAATTTTAGCAAATCCCTCTAAAAACAAGCTATTAAATGTTCTTTCTTGTATAGGACAGTGATCCTTTATTAGGACAATCGTCGTGGAAAAACAAAATTTCAGGCACAGATAGTGAAACACTAGGAGGCTTTCCAGTAGAATTTCTCATTCAAGTGGTAAGTCTTAACTGCAACTCTTAATTTTGTGTGTTGTCCTTTTGTGTTTATTCTGCCAATTCTGCAGTTAAATGACCTTCTTTTGATTTATGACACATATGATGATGTCCAAATTAACTTTTGAAAAGATGTTAATAATATTTGGTTTTATCCCTTCCCCTTCTTAATTTTCTCACTTGTCCATAAGCTTTGAAATATGCTGCTCTTCAGACCGCAGGAGGGGCTTATGTCTCCAAAAGTGTGTCTTATTTTTCCCAGCTCTACTACTTGATCTAAAAAAAAGATATTATTTCTACCTGCAAACTTTGTACTGTGCTAAGACTTTTTTTTTTTTTAATGTAAAATATACTTGCATTATGCAAAGAATATTTGCTGATGTGCATTATCGTATATTGTATAATATTGTATTTTATGCTATGTCCTACCCTTTTGGAGAAGAAAAGAAGCACTCTTTTCCCTGAAAGCAAACATACATGTTAGAGATAAGAAAACTCTTCTTTGTCTTCATCTTTATGAAATAATTCCTCAGTGATTTTTGTACACCAATTCAGAAAAGCACAGACGAGTAATGTTAGGAAGCTGAAATTCATTGAATATCAAAACTCATCAAACCAAGTTACTCTTCAGGATGATGGAAGAATGTAATTGCTCATGTTGGCTTAGCTTAATATCTGTGATTGAATTATTGAACGATGAAAGTTGTTTTGAACGTGCTAAAGGAGACTGGAATGATCTGTGTTTAAAATACTAAGAACTGAGAAATAATGTTGCTAAACGCTTCTCAAATTTTGAAGTGTATGTAATTGGTCAAAAGAATCAAGTTTGTGTCTGTAGCTCACATGAGACACTAATATTTTGGGCAATCAACAATGAATTTTATTTGACAGAATGATCTGTTTGGTTTTTTAGGGGAAACTTACTGTATTAAGCTGATTTTGAAAAAGGTGGTTTGGCATCTAGCTTAGCTAAGAAAATTTAAATAGATGTAGTTGCTGTAAGATTAATTTTGCTAAAAATTGAAATACACAAAAGATACGGTCTTTGCTTATGCTGCTAAACTGTATCTGCAGCTATCCTCCTTGAGTCGCTGAGTATGATCAATGAAACTGTGTAACTAAGTTGTATTGAGCTTTACAACTATTTAGTGTGTCAAGTTGATCTGCTTATGGTATTGTTTCTGTATTTTATATCTGAAAATGTGTGACTTCTCAGTCATGTTTGGTGGTATATTATTACTCGTTATAAGGAAGTCTGAGTTTTAAAAGTATAGGCCTCTTGCTTGTATTACAAATGGTGGCATTTTACAAATATACTGCATTCATATGTATTTTTGCTTGAAGACTGTCAAAAGATTTTGAACAAAATCAAGCCACAGATTTTTGGCATTTGTTTATGTGAGCATCTTAATACTTTATCCAGATTTTGATAATGATTTTTTAAGCCTCGTGATTCTTTAATTGAAGGACCATGCATTGCTTTTAAGCCTAGCATCTTAAGCATTTTAAGCCTCAACTTTTTTATTAGAAGTTTAAGGATGGCACTGGAATTTGGTGTTGTGAAATACATGAGACTGGTAAATACTGATCATTGATTGCACTGCTTTCACCAGTCCAGAGGTATTTTTATGTTAAAGGTGACCGCTAAAGATGTTCCAGCCTTTCTTATACACTGGTACAGTAAAAAGGTCAAAGCTCTCATTCTGATTTAATGCTGATTCAGGAAGTAAATGATCAGGAAATGTTTGATTCAAAGAAAAAAAATACTATTGCCAGGCAATTATTTATGATACCACGAATAAACAATTTCATGGGAAAACTTTATTTTGGACAAAACAGAAAAAATGCAGCACACTTCCTTGTATAAGGTTTCAACACAGCCCCTTAGTTCTCTTTTATGGGTTCTGAAATTAATTTAGAACAAAAGGAAGTGTAGCCAAAATCATGTGCAGACACTGACAACTAAATGTTGGGGATATTCTCTTCACGTATAACTTGCAGTTGTAAGCAAACATTAGGTCTTGTAACAACTACTTTAATCATAGTTCTACATTGGTGAGTCTTAGTTTTTCTAAATCGTTCTATTAATTTCTACGTGTTTACATTTTGGCATCAGAGACTGCTATTCTTTCTGTTTTTTACTGTGGACAAACATACACATACTAGGAGAAGAATGGCTCGAAAATTAACATGATATTAAGAATAAAGTCAACAAGAAACAACTAATAAATTTAAAAAGTAGTCTTTTATGCTTACATGCAATATGTAACGTATCCTTAAATATTTCATAGGCTATACTGCAGGTCAAAATTGATGGATTACATTCTTACATTCTAGTCAGTATTAAAATTTGGAGGATGTTTTTCCACACGCTCAGGTACAGCTTCCCCCTTCCCCCCCCGCCCCCTTCTTGTTTTGTTTTGGGGAAAAAAATTAGATTGGGAAGGAACCAATCTAGGACAAAACAGATTGTTTGCAGGGCTGCTGGATGTCCAGTAGAGGGAGTGTGTTAATGCAGCACGTTCAGAAAAGTGAATTGGTGTCTTCCTGATTGCTGTGGAGTCATCTTTTCAAATTAAATGCATGAGGAAAATTCTAAAAATGGATACTGGATTTTTGACAATTTTGTTCTTATGAAAATCTATGAAAATATTCTGTAGCAAGGTATTGCACACTTTACTTTGAAATGCTTGTGTTCTTATAAATACTCCTTTGACTAAAAATGAAATCCAAAGTACAAGTCTAAACATACTGGTTGGGTTGTTCGTTCATCTCTTTTAATGTGGAAAAACATTGTTCTAAAACCTCATTTCCAGTTTAATGGAACTATAAACTATAACAGTAAACAAGACAAGTTATGCTGAAACTAGAGCTGTCAGGCAAGAATTTCTCAAGGAAAATAGGGCTGAACTGAGTTAAAGCATTCACTGATGATACTAGCAAATGAAAATGGAAGTCTATTCAATAAAATGTACCAATGAGAGAAAGTTCGTAGACATCATAGATACAGTGAAAGGTCAGAGTTTCTTGTAGAAAGAATCAGATTATCTTGATCACTGGAGTATATCTGGGAATAGGATGAATATAACATAAAATCCAAGCTCATGAACTGCAGAACTAGGGCCTTGCATCCTCAAATATGTCTGGACATCAAAGTAGAAGTTAAGCACCAAATACCTTGCAAGTTTTGGGCACAAATAATACATTCTGCATTAAGTTGGGGACTGACCAGCTTCATCAAGGAGGAGGACGGAGATGTGCTAGGCAGTTGCCGGATGGTGATGACAGCAGGGCTTGACGAGTAACTTTTTGGCAGCAGTGGCAGATGGCGTACAATGCTTTCCTTCCTCCCAGGTGTTTTTTTGCCAACACGAGCATTTGTGTGGTGTTTTAGAAACTAGATCAGAGAGATAATCCAGCTCATAAGTAACAATTTTAAAACTTTTTTTCTTGCCTTTTCTGAATTTATCGTTTGTCATTATTGGTTCCCTGATTGGGTTCTTCATGTAGCCGCAAAAATGCAAGTGCTGGCTCAGCACAGGCGTTGGGGGACAGCACAAGGACAGAAACGAGCAGCTAGAATTGGAAGAGCGATAACCTACGCAGTGTTGCCTCTGTGCATCTGACCATGGCTTGCCATCCATTCATAAGATGCATCTGGGAAAGTATTTGGGGTAGAAAGAGAGAAGTTTTGATGCCGTTTTACAGGTCTGGTTTACAGGTCTGTCGTTTGGAATACTGGTACAGGCTTCCTGTTGCTCACGTGCAGGAAAGATGACAGTGAATGCAAAAAAGATACAGAAAGGGCCACAAAAGTTTAGGAGATCAAGAGCCTTTTATGTGAGAGGAGACTGGAAAGGCTTGCGTTGTGATTAGTCTAGTGAAAGAAGAGTGGAGAAGAAACACATTCCTGTCTGTGAATCAACAGGGATGAATACAAGGAGGGAGAGCCTATATTTAGCTGAAAAAAAGCTTTGGCAGAGCAAATTGCTAGGTAGTGAACAAGGATGCGTTTAACATGGAAATTCCAAGAAGATTCCTAATTAGCTGAAAGAGGTCCTGGAACAATTTTCTCTTAGGATTTGTGAGGGCAAGAAACCTGGCTGCTTTAAGACTGAACTTGAAAATCAACAAAGGAGATTATATATAAAGCAGATGTATGTTGAACTAGGAGTTCCTGTTTCTCCCAGTCCCATGTTGCACTACTAGGATGCAGTTAACCCCTCTGCAATTTATAAAACCTGAAATCTTGGCTCTGCTTCCATCAGTAATAAAACTGTTGCTGGTTGTAGCGGGGCTAGGATTTCTCCTGGGGCCCTAGAGAGTGTGAATAGTTTTAGGAGTGATGTGTGTGTTGAGAGCACTCCCAGTGATTTCCACTTCAGCCTGCTAGGTCCCAAGGGCAGCAGACGCAGGGTATTCCCATTATGAAAGACGGACATCGAAAGCCCAGCGTTGTTCTGTATAAAATAGATCTAATCTCTATACCAGGCTTTACTGCAGGAGTATACACAAAGGGCTGGTGCTCGACTGAGGGCACAGCTGAGAACTGTGAGAAAAAAGGTATGGTAAGGTGAGTGATATTAATTGTGGTACATGATGATAACGCTCTTCGCTTTCCTTCAGGCTGCAAATAAAGAAGATTCTTCAGCCTCTAGCTAGCCATAAATTATATTAGTCTTCCTATAGGGAATTTCGGCTGATGGATTTTTATCATTCTCCAATCTAGGGCCCTTGAAAATGCTTTAAAAATCTCTAGAAAATCCATCATTTAATTTTAATTAATTTTTATTTCTGCATCTTAACTTGATGAACAACTGAGAAATGCATTTTAAAATTATGAAAGAAACACACATTTTATTATCTTTAATTTCTATGGCATTTCAAAACTGCTTAAGAACCTATTCCTTCTAAAAATAGTTCCTTTGTTTTAGACCAGGTTATCGAAAATCCTTATGATCAAGAAGGAACACATCAAACAACTGAGAGAGATGAATACAGAAGCAGAAAAGCTGGTGAGAATGTTGTCTTTTCAGTTCTTAAAACAGGATATGCTTTAACAGCTAATGCAAATAGATACAATTAAAACTAGAGTCTAGATAAAAATCTTTATTTTATCACTTTCTATAATGTGAATTTATTTTTTTTTAAAGACAAGTTAGAGGGGTCAGTTGTTCTAAATACGATTCTTCTTTGAAAGTGTTATGCTTTGCAAACTGATTAACGTTAACATCGGAATAGCATATGTCAATTGACACGTAAAGTAAGGAAATACTATGTACTTTGAGAATCTTGTGTACAAGTTTATATGGTAAGACATTCATCATAATTTTATTTTGCGGATGTTAGGTACTTATTTATTTAGCTTTCTGCCTAAAACAATAACTCAGTTCAGAGATTTTCTATATAAAGCTTTGAGTGCCCTTGACCGGCATTTAAAATTACAATACCAGAGCAGCTACAGCATAATTAGCAGCAGCAGAATAGTTTTTCTTGCTGGGCTTTATCTAATCATCAGTCAGTAAATCAAAATGATAAGAATGCCTCTGCTGCCACCCATGGCTATCAATCAGCTTGAAAGTGGAAAGCTATCAGTCTCAACCTTCTGCTAGTGTGTATTCAGACAGTTGTCTCTACAACATACAGACAGAAGGCTAAAGGTTTGTGGAGAGGAAGACTAGTCCTTTTTATTTGTTGAAACCAAAAATGCTGATTTTTTTTTTTTTCATGTAAAATATTTGAATGTTGAAGGATTTGATTTATTGTGTTAAGATTTCCCTCTTTGTCCCTTCAGTGATCATATGCGCATGTACATTCTGTTATTCTGGTTCCTACTGCCCCATCCCTATGTCTCTGTAATTTTCTTCTTTTGTGCTGTGATGCCACTCTTCAAAACCTTATCATTTCAGTTACTACATTATTTTTTCCTGTGCGTCAAATGTTTTGTCTTTTAATTTTGCATATTAATAATGAAAATAGATGCAAAAAGAAGCAAGATTAAAACATACCATTGCAACCTGTAACTCTGATACTGAAATATTACCAACTCTTCTTAAAACAAACTAAAAAACTTTTTGTTTTTACTGAGATATTATTATTTTGCATAGATAAGGAAACCCATAGGAATGACAGTAGCCTTCCTCTGAGAAGAATCCAGATATGAACATGTCACTCGGCTATTAAGTCATAAATTACCTGTATTGTGGAATAAGGATATCAAGGAAAATAACAAAATTGAGGAGCAAAGAGGCAACAGGGAAGAAGGGGATCTAGAAATAAATCTTAAATTTGGTATATTTTAGCTCAGTTGTAGCCTAGATAAGGACTTTGAGATGCTGTTGAAATTCTTCCCTTGAGCTGTTGCCTTTGTAAACCAGCAATCATAAAGCAACCTCCGTTACTATTCAAGGCTGTCCTGATAAAAATAGAGGACGTGATACCTTTCTGTTGGGCCATATTCTTAGCCTGTCTTCTAATCCTATTTGTCCCTTGGCAATCCCATCTATGTTTGTGTTGCTGAGTATATGTTGTTTCTCCTTTAAAATGTATTTTCTTTGAACAAGAATCTTTTTCCGGCACCAATCCACGTGCAAGTCAATAACGTACCTGAATATGAATAAAATAGAATCCTTTGAGTTCATTCAGGTATAGTTCAATTGTCAGACTTTGACAATAATTCATACAATTGTGATTTGATAATCGTTAGAGTAACACCACTGTTTGGTTTAAAGCAACCCTTTTATGGAGACTTTTAATGACTGATCCAATAGAGACATAAACGGAACTGACCAAAATCAGAACTGGTACTGAATGTAGTCCATTATTATCTGGCAATAATAATAAATTTACATGAGGCAGGGGATGCCTTCAGAGGACCTATTAATACATACAACTGCACATTTTCTATTTCCTTTTTCTGAAAGGACAGCTTACAAATAGTTAAGCATCTTGACATCACTATACTGGTCTTGGTTGCAGGCTATAAACCATGTATGTAAAACAGTAAACACTTTTCTGATAGACATTTGGATAAACAAATCTAAATAAAAAGGATAGCTAGTTCATTTTTTCACTTGACCTGCAATAAAGACAAGGTAAAGGTGATGCTGGTCCTTCCAGAGAAGCGTGCAGATGCTCAGTGACAGAGATGTTATCTGCTTCCATCTACTGAAAGGCATCCATCTTCTGTCTGCCAGTTCAGCTGTTTGTCAGCGTTTCCAGATCTTGGATTGCTCCCGGATCAGTAATAGTGCTGGTGCTGAGAAATATTTACTTCATCGTCACTAGCATAGAATGCCCTTAGCCTTTCCTCTCTGATGGGGAATTCACAACTGTCTGTGGCTTTCACAGCTAACCTGGATTAGTCTGCTCTAGAGGGGCCGGTCACTGAAGAAGGTCTGCAAGTTACAATTTTTTTCCTTACATTCCAGAGCTGCAGGAAGTATGTCAAATTCATGCTGGTTTCCAGTTTGCTCTTAGGTGAATTCTGAAGTTATGGTGTTAGTTTAAAGCCCTATTAATTTGGTATTCAGACTTGTAAATCCCTGGAGATCATTTCAGTGATTAATGGGGAACTTTGAACTGAACTGATAACTGAAACCTTGACTTTGAGGTTTTTGACCTGGATCCTCCTGATGAAGGCTCTTGACTTTGCAGCTTACTTTTTCTCATGGTATAAAATCTATAGCTACAGGTTTGATTGTATGAGGTACCTGTATCTCGGACTTGCGGCTGAGAAGCAGTGGAAGTACATCCAGCTTGTCTTGCAGGAGGCCATTTGTGGAGGAAATTTTATAATATATTGTATGTTTTGTTTCAGTTTCGTAAATATCACCCAAACAGTGTTGAGACACATTCTGAAAACAGCATGAGAAAAAAGTACTGTATTCTGGTATTTATTTTTTGTGGAAAATTGTGCTTACCTAAAATACAGTACCAAACATAAGCTCTAGTAACTTTCTTTTTTGGCAGAACTGTTAGCTGTAGCAGAAGGTACGTAGCACTGAGTCATCCTCAAGTGACCACTAACTATCTAGACAAGTGCGCCTCCCATCCTGCAGCAGAGGCGGTCCTGGCCATATTGTCCTATACTGTTCTACTGACAGGATAGTTTTCTGTTCATACGGTAGAGAGAAGCCATACCCAACTGCTGGAGAACTAAGCAGGTCAGACCACAATCTGTGGTGGTAAATGCTACTAGGACGTGACTATCATAGCACTTTATGAAGAGAACAAAAGCATGGTAGTTACGACACAGTTGTCACTTCGAGTTTTAAATAGTGATACTAGACTTTAATATTTTGTATGTTAACATTTTTCTGTTAAACACTGGGATTTCAAATATCTCAGTATTATTTTCAAGTGAAAACTCCTTTTGATGAGTTCAAAAGATCTACATGTACAGTATTGCATTAACTTTAATATGCTTTGTCTTTTCCACAGAAATCCTATTCTATGCCAATAGGCATTGAGTTTCAGAGGAGATACGCAACTATTGTTCTAGATCTAGAACAACTAAACAAAGACTTAAATAAAGTTTTGCATAAGGTTCAACAGTATTGTTATGAGGTAAGATTTTGCTGGAATCTGTACGTGCTTGTTGGTTTTGCTTAACCCAAGTACCAAAAAAAAAATAGAATTTCCTGGGAATAGGGCGTAGGTGGGGATCACTTTGAAATGAAACTAGTGGTAGCTGTATTGGATTCCTTCTCTGTCTCTGCCTTTGTCCGTCTGTCTCTTTCAACAGAACGCAGACACTTTTGCTGATGCCAGTGGCCAGTTTTGAAATAGACATACATGGACATAAACGAAGAAAAAATACTGTGTACTATATGCCTGTGAACCGTCTTGGAAGTCATTTGTCATTTCACACATACACCAAATGCAAAGGAGGTCCTTATTCTTAATTTCTCTTCATTTCATCTGTGCAGCTTGCTCCTGACCAAGGCCTCCAGCCTGCCGACCAACCGACAGATCTGAGGCGTAGGTGTGAAGAGGAGGCTCAGGAGATCGTCAGGCAAGCAAATTCCTCGACAACAGGAGAGCTTTGTGTTGAGAGTGAAAATTTAACTGATCTTATTTCTAGACTTACAGCAATATTACTGCAAATTAAGGTAAAATGTTGGCAAAAAATAGTTTGTCCCATAAAATACGTAGTATTAAAGCTCTGTCAGTTTCTTTGTGCCGAACCCTGAGAACTTTTTTTATTTTCTTCTCCTACAGTGTCTAGCAGAAGGAGGTGACCTGAATTCCTTTGAATTTAAATCACTAACAGATTCATTAAATGACATTAAGAATTCAATAGACTCCTCAAATATCAGGTATTACTTTTTGAGTGTTTAATTCTTAATTACACATTTTGTGCCAGCAAGCAATTCTTACTGTATTTTAGAGGTGAACATTGATTATAATTAAGGGGTTTAATTTTGTAACTTTTACTTATAGAAATGGTCCCATTTAAAACCTATCAGTGAAGTAACCTGATTTAAAAAAAAAAAAATAAAAAGAATAAGAATAAGAAGAAAGTGCTAAATTGATGCAGCAACAACTAGACTTTCTTGCTTTTCAGTCATTTATGACAACTAATAAGTTCTTTTAGAACATTTTCAGACTTTGAAATCCCACTAGTAAATATAAGTTTTTTTTAAACCACAGAACAGTACAATTTCAGTATTCTTTTTGCATAGTTACTCAACCTCTTGTCTGTAAATATCAAAAGCTGGCATATGAGACAATTATAGCTTCTGACCAGCTTCCATTAGCAATATTTTACACGAAGAAACAGAACAGCAGCCATACTGTGCCAGATCAAAGGCCCATCTAGTCTAGATGGGCCATTTTTCAACAGTTGTCACAAGCAGGTGCCTGAGGAAGCGTTATAAAAATAGCAAGAATGTGGTGATACTTGTCTGGAGTACACTGCAGCCTCCAGCAACTTGTCACCAGGATTTTTTTTATACTTATAATGCTGCTAAATTACATAATTTAGAAAATATACCTAAATGCTAAGTATTTCCTTATACCCTCCATACTCGTATTGCTACATAATAATGGGAGGCTGCACACGTGAATTTTTTTTTCTTTTCTTTTTTTTCAAAAATAGTAGAATGGTCTTTTGACTTAAAATAATTATTGAGAAATGCCGGTTTATAGCATTTTTCATTGGTAAAAACAAAAATAAACCCCAAACATTAGTGAAACTTCTCTATAATCAACACTGCAAATTGCACATTGGAATGGATTCAACTAAAGGTTGACGTACAACTGCGAAGAAGGCGATGATGTTTCCATTTCACTCTACTTATTTCGGGCATTTTAGCATCTCTTTGTAATATTTTTATTTCATTAACTCTGGTCATGTTCAAGTCTTCTTTAAAGTACCCAAGTCAGTAACTCTTGATTTCATGCAGCTGTTTGTGCAAAAGCTGTTTTCACATACGTCTCTATCAGGTTGCATTAGTATGTACTGCTCTCTGATTCATCTGAATTTTGTATTGGCTATGTTCATACCTTGACTTTCACTGTAGAAATATTCAGACACAACTCTTAAATATGGGGTTTAACACTTTTTTTTTTTCTTCTTCTTCTTTTCTTCCTGCAGTTGTTTTCAGAATAACGTTGAGATCCATGTTGCACATATTCAGAGTGGTCTGAGCCAGATGGGAAATTTACACGCTTTTGCAGCTAACAACACCAACAGAGACTGAAAATTTTCTTTCAAGTGTACAGCAAGTAGTTCTGGAAAATCCTCTTCCTTTATATAGGCTTCACCAAATATCCTAACTGCCAGAAGACAAGGGAAAAGAAAACCTCTCAGAAAGGACCTTTTTAAATATATGATATCTGCTTCTTAAGAAAACCAGCATTACTGGCCAGCGTTACATTAGATTTCTCCATTTGTTATTCACATACAGTAGTTTTGCTAACTGGTAATCTCTTAGTAATTGCATTTATTATAATAAACTTGAAAACGTACTTTCACATAATTTGAACTCGGTTTTTAAAAGTTCAGATGAGTTCTGCACACCTCTTGCTGTGGGCTCCCCTGGTACGTTAGAAGCGACGAAGAGGAAATGGCTCCAATTAGTAGCCACATGGCAAGTCTTTGTCATGTAGAGCTACGCTTCTCTGTAGGTACCGAGAGCTGCCATTTCAGCCTTCGGGTAGCCCGGTGCCGAGGCAGGCTGGGTGTTGCTGATGTGAAGAAGCAGCAGCAGGATACGGACAGCCAACAGAAGCTGTAAACGTGAGGATGTTGGGCAGGTCTATCGATCAGTCAATGTCGTGTTGGAACTGTTAATTTATCGTAACTTATAGAAGGAGTCTAATGAAGGAATATAAAAATGTAACTGGTAACTTTCCAGAAAGAGATTGGTTATGGCTTTTCCCCCTCACACGGGGCAAAAGAAGTGCTTTAGTTGGTATTTTATATAAATGACTGGTTAAACATACTGTTTTTCCAAATTTTTTTGTTTGTTTTGCACAACTTTTAAATTAGATTACTGGTTATCCAACAATACCCAAAATATATAAATATGAAGATTTTTATAATTAAGGATAACCAGTGAGGCAAACTGCAAAAATAAAAAGTGACATCCTGCCTATGAGTACCTTTTGGAATGTTAATCTTGTAAAAAGTGTGTATTGGTTTGTTTAAATAGTCTTGTAAAGCTTCTGTGTAATGAATTGTTTCCAGATATGGATTTTCAGAGATAGCTGTAGAGATGGTTTTGATTCTTTTAGATGCCTCATTAAATGAGGTCTTTTATATGTTAATGTATAAAGAATATGTAAACAGGATTATTTTCAATTTTAAAATTTTGTATAGTTTAAAGATGCTTCTGTATTCTGTGTTGGTATTGTGCCACTGCAAAACTTTAGTGCAGAGTTTATATTTAGCTAAACTTGTTCTGTTAATTAAGAGAAATGCATAAATCTTTTATTCTCAATGAAATTTGTAACTCTGAATAAATTGACCTATGAGAGTTGATATATTTCACAAAAATGCAAACTTTTTTGCAGATGGTCTCAGGTCATTTTTTTTAAGAGACGTTAATTTTGCTGCTGAAAATGAAATGTTCTGAGGACAAGGTGAGTAGCTGTTTTAAACGGCATTTAGGAACTTTACAAGGGATATTACAAAATAATGCTGAGCACTCATTTTGCTGAGCTACCCATGAAAATTTACCTCTCCTAACACAATAGAACATTGTAGTGGTCCCTGCAATTACTTTTGTAATTACGTCACCCGTTATTTTGTGGTGTTACCATCCGTTTGGTAAAGACGACAGGAAGGTCCTCTCCCACCACCCTTTTCATCTCAACAGAGAAAGGTGCCAAAGCCGAACTCCAGGCAGGTAGGTTTTGTCTGACAGTAACCAACGTGATCTACAGCTAACTCAGGAAAAAGGAACCGGCCCCTTGCTCTGTACTTACACCCCTCTCCTTGGCGTCTGCCGCTGGTAAAACCCGCCAGCGTGCCGGTTCAGGGAGCTGCGCTGCTGAGGAACAGCTCACCTTTCTGGTCGAGTTTTCTGCCTGCGTAAGGCACTGAACTCGCTCGCTGCCGGGGCCGCTGGGCGCCGGTGCGAGCAGGCGCGGAGGCTAACTTAGCCCTAAGCACCCCAGGCTGCGGGAGAGAGAAGCTGTAGGCGCTGGTAGATACCGCTGCCAAGAATGGTGTTCAGCAAAGAGGATTTGGGAACCTGCTTTTCCCGACAAACTCATTTCTTATTGGATACAGAATACATGGTAATAGCCACCAAACTCCAATCTGAACCCTGATTCCGTAGGTATGGTGTTTTTTACGTGTGGATTCTTAGGTGTGCTCTTTCCAACGTGTTTTGTGTTGAAATGGGTTTTTTCATCATTGCAGGGTAATGTAACGCAATAGGAAGATACATAATCTGTGATAAAAGTATCGGTGTACTTTCACGCGTCCTTTGGCCAAGACGCACAGGTTATGTGCACGTACACGCCGCTTCTCTTCCAGAGGCTGCCTTTCCCCTCGATTACTGATCTCTTGGGTCAGAGCTAATGTTGTTGAGTTATAGTGAAATACAGTAACTAGGATGAGTAAAACTAGTAACTATTACTGGTACAGTAAATACAACTGTTTCTGCTAAACGTGGCCTCGTGTGGTAGGAATCTCAAGAATTCACAACAGCTACTGTAGCTCAGGTCTGCAGGAGCCGAACAGGCTCGTTGGGCTTCTTACAGTCGGTAGAAGTGAATTCACCCTGCGCCCCAAGAAACGATCGTCTCGTTTTCCGTCTCCTGCTGTAAGTACTTCTCTTCTGGGGTCTTCCCGACCCCTGACGTAACGGCTCCCGAGGCGCCCAAGTCCACTTGGGGCGGATGGCGCCTGATGGTGGTTGGTTGTTTTTTGCTTCATGTTTTTTTTTCAAGGACAGCTCTGTTTTCTTGGAGGGAGAACGTTAACTGGCAATCCTGCCACGCCGCTTAGCCTCACAAGCTTGCCGTTCAACCACGCTTCGGTTCGCCCACATCTTGCAAGCGCAGGTATGTTACGGGGCGACACCGAGGGGTTCTGTGCGTTGGCAACCTCATTCCGTGGGGCACGATTCCTGATGGAGGGTGTTTCTGCCACCGGTGCGCGGGCCTCTGCAAGGCTCTGAAGCGCAGCTCTGTAGGCAGGAGGAATTGCCCTTATCCTCCAAACGCATATATTGTAATATATCCTGCCTTAATAAATGGAGTGAATTACAGGAGAGGCTTCTGTTACCACTAATTTTGAAGTTCAGAAATGTTCTCAGTGCAGAGCCAGTCAGCCCACTACCCATCACGTACAACACTTCTGTGTAGTCCCTAGTATTCAAATTTAAAGCTTAAAGCGCCTTTACAGTGTTCACAAAATACTCCTATTTTTCTGTAGTTTAACCTCGGCTTAAGTGCCAGAGTTGACGCTTTCGTGTGAGCAAGACAACTGTTTGGGTTTTGTATCACTTAGGCTATAAATGCGCGTTTTCGTCCAGGGACCGGGGTGGTTGTTTAGAGCAGATCTAAAGCAAATACTGACGGAGACGGTTTAAGGCCGTTTTGTAACCTGTCCTTTAGGCCCCTTAGGTCTCTCACTCACACCCGAACCAGGGCCGTGGCTCTCCAGGACCGAGGAAGAGAACCTGCAGCTGGGATATCCACCACCTCTGCTCCCTACCCTGCGTCCGCCAAGGTAAGAGACCCTCTCCCCGCCCCAGGTACACACACAAGTAGAGCAAAAATGTAAACCTTTATTTTTTTTTTTTTTTCCCCCTCAGTCAAAAAATCCCGACAGACCATCCCACTCTTCTGCTTTTCTAAGACCAGCCCCCACCCCCAAAACACGGTGGAAATTGGTTAGCTCTTCGGCTGAAGGTGGTTAAATAGAAATACAGAACACGCTAATGGAAATCTTTAAATACAGTGTAAAAAAGATGCCCTCAGCGGCTGGAGCTGACCCGTTATCTTCCTTAAATAAATAGGTAAAATCAGTTAGTACCGGATAAAGTGCATCAGTGGCAGAGCAGGGCTGGGGCAGGGCGGTACGCGGCTGCTCCCCGCCGAGCAGCGCACGCAGGGCCGCCTCTGCGGGGGCAGGGGGCTCCGCACCCCGGCCAGGGGCTGCAGGCCGAACCCCCCGCCCCAGGGCCGGGGCGGCTCTCAGAGGGCTCGGAAGGCGCCGAGGGCGTTCTCCTCCCACTCCGAGCCCGACTCCGAGTAGCCGCTGGTGTCCTCGGCGTCCGACACGGGCGAGTACTGCCCGCAGAAGGCGCGGGCCGGCGGGTAGGGGCCGGCCGCGCTCCCCAGGGCCGCCGGCGGCCCCGCGAAGGAGGCGGCCTCGGCCCCGCCGGGCGGGCAGCCCTCGAAGCCGGGCCCGGGGGGGAAGGCGGCGGCGGGCGGCCACTCGTAGGGGGCCGCGCCCTCCTCCTTGCCCTGGGCGACCTGGGCCAGGCCGGAGAGGGCGTAGCGGGGCCGCTCCGGGGCGCGCAGGGCGGCGAAGCGGGGCGGCCGCGGGTAGCCCGGCGGCGGCGGCTGGCCGGGGCCGGGGCCGGGGCGGGGCGGTCCCCGCTGGCGGCGGGACTTGGCTCGCCGGTTCTGGAACCAGACCTGGGGAGAGAGGGCGGCGGTGAGGGCGGCCCCGGGCGGGGCGGGCCGGGGCGGGGCGGGGCGGCCGGCGCCCCTCACCTGGATGCGGGACTCGGGGATCTGCGTGGCGTCGGCCAGCTTCTCCCGCAGGTAGATGTCGGGGTACATGGTGTCCTGGAAGACCAGCTCCAGCGTCTCCAGCTGCGCCGCCGTGAAGCTGGTCCGCTTCCGACGCTGCGAGGCCGCCGGCGCCCCCTCCGACGGCTCCGCCGAGGGAAGCGCCCTGAGGGCGGGCGAGGCCGGGCCGGGCCCGCCGCCGCCCCCCGCCCACCTGCCCGCGGGGAAGGCGGGCGGCTCCGCCGGGGGCTCCCCGAAGCGCAGAGCGGCCATGGCAGCGGGCGAGGAGGGGGCCCGGGCCCTCCCGCCGCCCTTTATAGCCGGGGAGGGGGCTCGGCGGGGGCGGGGTGGGGCGGGAGGCGGCCCGGCCCCGCGGGGAAGGTGGGCGCGGAGGGCCGGGCCCCCCGCCGCGCCCCTGGCCCCGCACCCCAGGGCTGCCGGCGGGGGGCCGCTCGGGCCTCCCCTGCCCTCCGCAGCCCGGGGGCCTCGGCGCCGGCCGGGGCACGGCGGCCCCACGCGTGCCCGACGGGGCGGGCGGCGGCTGGCGGGCCCCCTCCCCCCCCCCCCCCCCCCCCCCCCGAAACACGGGCAGCAAGGGGGGAGCGGAGCGGGGTTTGCATCCCCTTCTGCGGGCACGCGGCGCGGTGGCGGCTGTGTGTTTCCGATGCAGCCCCTGGGCCGACGCGGTCACGGAGTTGGCTGCCTCCCGCTGCTGGCGCGGAGGCGGGTGTTCCCCAGCAGCCGCCCGCCGTGGCGAGCGGGGGCTCTGGCGTCGCGTGAGGCTCAAAGTAAGCAACAGTTCTCTCTTCCCGAGGCCGCGGCTGCCCTGTTTGCGGTGCCCCGGGTACGGCCTCCTGCTGCCGCTGCTGCAACGACATCTCTTTTCTTTTTAAGATGCAAGTGAAACGCACCTGGACAGCCCCGGCAGCTCAGACGGCGCAGAGGCAGGCGCTGGTGTCATCGCCTTTTCCACCCGCTTGCTAATGCCCGCGTACTGCCGCCCGCACAGCCCGGGCGCTTCTGCCGTAACTGGTTCCCAGCTGGAGGGGTCTCGCGCTGAAGCCTGGCCGGCGCGCTCCAACAGGCAACGCCTGACCCTCGCCGAGGCGCGTTGAAAAGGGTTTGCCCTCACAGGGCTGCCCGCTATGAAAGAACGGCGTTTTGATTGTTAAAAGCCATTTTTGAGAGTTTTATTCCTAAAGCATTTCTACCTTTCTGCTTTTACACGTGCAGTGGTTCGGGTGCTTTCGTTAATGAAGTTTCCGCGTTGTTTGTTCCCAGAACCACGGCCTGTAGTCTGTGGACGGCAGTCAGAACCATGAGACTTGTACAGGGATCTCAGTTAGCTGTGTAACGAGAGGGCACGGTGGTGAGAAAGGGCCCAGGTGAGTGGTGATCCAGAAAGCACGGACAGCATTATTTTAGGTTTTCAATAAAAGACTCGGGGAGGCCTGAATTACTCTGCAGGTTCTGTGCAGATTTAGAAGATGCCACGGGTGGCACCAAAAGGGAATTACTCTATATTGCATTTACATCATGAATGTTTTACTCTATTTTACGTCAAATAACATTTGCTGGAAAACCTAAGTAGAGGTTTCTTTCCTGCATAACACGGAATAGAGATGTGACATCCTTTAGATTTCTGAAGGATTTAATCCTGCTTTGAATTATGCCTTTATAGGGATACTGACGTTTTGGTTAAGGTGGGTTAAGCACGCCAGACAGAGCAGCTGTTTCAGGGAAATGTGTTTTTTCACACAGGTAGATGTGTTTTTCTTTCAGCAGCAGCAGCCCAGGCTCAAGTAGCGGCTGGCACCGCAGGCCCCCCGCTGTTCACCCCCACCCGCTGCGTTCCCTTTAGCTGAGCGGGGTGCTAAGCCGTACGCGGGTCCACGCAGCGTGGGCAGGGAACTAATCCAAGTTACGTCAACTGTACAGTAACAGCAAGGGTTTTTTTAATCCAGGTCTGGGATTCCCCGCCCGCGGGTCACCAGCCGCCCCTGGGACGGCCGTACAAGCGAGAGGGCACTGCCAGGTGGAGCAGGAGGGGAATAAGGGGATCACATCTGGGGGTGCTTCTAGGACTGCCGCCGCCTGGGTCTGATGCTGAGCTAGAAGAGGACAAAACTGAGACAGGTGCTTTTCAGTGTCAGACTTCCCATTCAGACGACTACTTTATCAATGTGTGTTGAATACATACTCAGGAAAGAGGAGTACTGGGAGCTAATAGACCTATTCCCAACTCATAAATCTGGAAATGGGCTGACTCTTTGATCTCTGAGTGCTGTGACGTCCTTCGGGCCACGAGCTGCCTCGGTTCCCTTGTGCTTTACGGTGCCAGAGGTGTCCCAATAGCTGTCTTGTAACAGCAGCTAACATGCTTCCCCTGATGAGGAAATGAATGGAGACGTTCCCCAGACCTGAAGGCTTTCATTAAGAGCCACAGATAGAACATTTATAGACCATAAAAAAAAAAAAAAAAGAGAAATCCACTTTGTTACAGTGGAAGAAAAATAACTTCTACATACTAACTTCCATTCTCTCTGCCTCAGTTTCCTTTTCTGGGCTGGCTGGCTGATACCAGCGCGTTGATACGTCTTGGTGACGAGTCCTCTTCTGCGTACCAGCAGTATGTGCTGCATGCGAAAGCAGAGCAATTCTGGGGCAAGACCAGAGCCCAGGAATCGTCTTTTCCCTTTCCCGTTGCTCAAAGCGTTACGCACTAATTTCCTCTGTGGGATCCTGGTGGCCACCCTTCTGTATTGGCTTGGTTTGAAAAGGATCTAAGATTGAAGAAAGGCAAGGGGGACAGCGCTCTAATTGCAAAGGAGCGTGCTGTTAGCTGGAGATCAGCGTAGGAGGCTTTTGCCTCCTCCTAGGCAAGCAGGACGGCATGAAAGACAGCTCTTTGCTTCCTTCTGCCAGTTCTCTCCCCTCCCAACATTGGCACACCTCTCCTCAGCTCCCACAGAGTGTCATCCCACCGATGTGCTAAAAGCGATGCCGGCGAGGTACTGCAGCGTGCCTCCTGCAGCAAGAAAAAAGCACCGTGTCTGGGTTCGGCGGAGTTTCCTTTCCCCAACAAGAAGTTTTGCATCCTGCTGTGCCCCTCGTAGTCTGACGACGAGGTTTCCAATGCCTTGTGGGTGCCAGCATCTGCACGGAGTTATACCTAGGTAGGGGCTGGAAGTGTTCAGGAAGACATTCAGACTTTTGTCCCTTCCTGTTCTGCATACTTGCTTTTATTTGCGTCCTGTCTAGGCACAAAGGGGGATTTTCCTTCTTCCCTCGAGGTGCAGAAGCTGTGACATAAGTCCAGAAGTGCTTGCTTTTTGAAATTAAGATGGCTAAAATTGAGGTAGCTATCTCTAAGGGAAGAGCAGGCTACCTTGTGTAGATAACAGAGATTACAGCCTGCTTCAGAGGCTGACTACATTGATCTTCACTATATTTGTCAAGAGAGAAACTCCTTATGCTTTTGTCGGTGCTGGGAGTACCTCTGCGCTGAGGTACCCGTGCCGGGGGGACTCTCGCACTAGGAAATGTGCCTGTACCTGCAATGAAAACACACTTTTAAGCTTCAGGTGGAGAACATGCTGTCACGTCACCGCTGCCAGCTCCGAGCATCCAGCAAGTATAAGACAGGCTCTGAAACACTGAGGTTTGGCAGGAGAAGGGGGAGACGGGCCCTGTGCAGGGTTTGCTGGCCTGCTGGCTTTTCGGCCTTTTGCATATCAAGCTGGGGAGGTTCTCTCAGGCAGCTGGGGGCCACAAAGTCATCTTTTAAACGTGCAGATGAAGATCCTGCCTTACGCGACTTGAGGAGCTGGGGCTTGGGAAGCATCCCAGAACGCGTGGCAAGAGTAGGCGGCAGCGCGACGCTCAGTCCTGTCTTCGCTGCCAGAAAAAACGCACCTCTTTAGGTGGCTACCGCACGTGAGCAGTTCTGCTGCTCGGCCCGGGAGGGGATGAGGCACGATGGGGTTTGCCGTGCGACGGTTTGTAACCATTCGTACAGCGTTTGCTGGGTTCAGACGCCTCTGGCTTGTCACATCGCTGCGGTCCTTCTAGGACTCTGCAGGGAGGCAGCTCTTGCACAGTATTTTTTCATTCTAGCAAAGCTTATTGTTTTTTTCTTCTTGGTGGCGGTCTTTAACATGAATTCTCCAGTGTCTAAACCTGAGATTGAAGCTTTTAGTAGTGCAAATTTAGCGGTCTCCTGTCTCCCTGACTAAACTTGCAAAGACTTGGTATCTTGGAGATCTCAATTTCTACATCAGTTTTAAGTGAAACTGGCCAACAGGTTCAAAAGCTTATATTAGGAGACTGACCAAAACAGGAACAGTGGTCGCACAAACCTGATTTCATCAACTTGGAGAAAGTTTAAGAAAAAACAAACGCACATTTTTGCTGTTAAGACTTAGCTTAAGTTTAAGCTATATTGGAGAAGCAATACCTGTATAACTATCTCACAAATAAAATAAATTGTAGACCAGACACATTTTTATGGTTGCATACCTAACTACATTTGGTCCAGAGCTTCTGCCGGCATGAAAACGCCGTATCATTTCCAGCTTCTCTAGCAGGAGCCTGATAGCAAAAATCATTAATGCATGCTAGGCTTAGGTTTCGAGAATTTTTTCATTCTGCCCAAGAGGAAATCTTTAGATGAATGCTTGATTTCCCTCCAATTGTTTCTAGTCACTGTTACAAAGCTCTTTGCAGCCTCCTAATGCTTTTAGAGGTTTTATCAGGTCTTTCCAGTGTACGTACACCAAGATCTATATATTGAGGCACATCCAGGCTTTTAGGTAGAGTTCTGAGGTCTCACAGTGATGTCATGTTTTTAATTTAAAGTGGTCATTTTGTAGTGCTTGTGTTTTTAGCCCTCATGGCTATAACAAGGAAGAGCTTGAGAAGGTGGGCCGCATATAGTCCTCACTTTGGCATAGTTTGCAGGTGTCCTGAAGTGTATTCTCCAGAGACCTCAGCCGCCTGTCCGTCTTGGATGTTCAGCTGTGTCCCTGAGAGCTCCTCCTCGCCAGAGCCCCGGCAGGGTGCTGAGGAGGTCCTCGCTGCCTCACCCTGCTCGTCATCCTCTGCTCCTAGGGGAGCTCCAGAACAGATCCCAGTGTCCCCGAAGGCAGGGACCAGCACTCTACAGAGAAGAGGGGTTTTGCCTTCCTGCTCAGTCCAGGAAGCGTATTTGACGTAGAGGGCTCCTTCTACCTCTCCGAAGGATGGACGCTGGCTCGCTCACGCTTAGGGCTGTGCCGTTCCCGTTGCACGTGTGTGATGGGTGTGATCAGTACGGTGACTTGTTTGAAAAGCGCCGCAGGCTGAGGATGCCCCTGTTGCATTCACAGCTCCGTCTCTGGTCTCTTGTGTGGTCCCAGGCAAAAGGCTGACTTCTCTGCCTCGGCTTCACCATCTGGAAAACTGAAAGATCTGTATTTGTCTCTGACCCTCAGGCTCGCCTCCACCTGTGAGTGAGGTGGATCCAGCGTCTGACAACAAGGTCAGAAGCATGACTCGGCTGCGCTCCAGGCTGTCCTCAGGCTGTCCCGGGTGGCAGCAGGCGCCTGGGCGCCGGGGCTGGGGAGTGAAAGGGAGAGCGGTGCTGTCCCTGTTGTGTGGCCGACAGCGTGACCACGGCGGTGCGGCTGCAGTGACCTGTGACCGTGGGGCTGGGCTGAACCCCTTTCAGGGCTTTTGTACCTCCAGGTGAGAAATACGCGATGGACCCATCATGCTGGAGAACCAGAACGATGTCAGAGCCTGGTGATCTCGATCCCCAACGCAGGACGCTGCTCGTGCAGCCCAGCCCAGCTGCGGTGCCACCAGTTAGTTCAGATCACAAAGTAAAGTGCCAGTCTGACCCAACAGCTCTATGCACACATCTTCCACGGGGTTAAAATAAATGCAATGTGACAAGCGGCTGTGTTCGCTCTGAAAGATGACTGTCTTGCTTGGCTAGGATCTGACTACATCTATATACGCATGATCTGCTTTCCTTTGAAAATTAAACTGCTGTCTGTCTTTGGTTTTGGCAACAAGGAACTAATAGCATCTTGTGACTTTAGCCCTGTGCTTAGGAGGGGGATGTGACTTGGTGGGGTAAGCCATTTCCTGAGAGGTGTGAGACGTGACTTCAAGACCTGGTGGTGCCATTCGTGTATTCTGTTCCGAGGAGTTGATAAGAGCTTCAGACACACAGAAAGCCTTGAAGAAAGCAGCCGTGGGGGAGGCATAAGGACCTAGCAAATGCATATGAAAAGATCAAGGGGCTGCATTTGCTAAATCCGAACAGGAACAGATTTGGGGCGAGATGCCCAGGTTCAGAGGGGACCCAGACGTAGCAAAGGGGCAAGAGCAGAGCATGTCTGATGGCTGGCAGCTGGCTCCCTACCTTCCGAGGGAGAGGGAGATCAAGGATTTGGGAGTGGGAGGGAGATAAGAGCAAATGGTGGGGGTGGGAAGAGGGAAAGGAAAGGGCAATAGGGAGGAAGCTACCTGGAGACAGGAGAGGCTGGTTGAAAGGGCAGGGGATCTTTAGGGTTGAATTTAGACACTGTTAAACCTCAGCCTGCCTTTGAGTTTTGAGATACCCTGAGAATGGCGGGATGCGTGTACCTGACTCTCACTGTTGCTTCTGCAGTGAGTGGGCAGTCCCACAAAGATTGCTGTGGCAGCAAGCCCTAGGCTGAAACAATTCCTTGTTGCAATTTATCTCTGTCGCCTCTCTGATTTTATAGCATGTTGGTGCTGTGAGGGAACCTAGAGCCTCTATTTAACAGAGCTGATCGTGTTGCTTTGCTTACTCGCACGCTCTGAACAAGGTCATACCCCATTCTTAGAGATATTTTCCTTAATGAAGAATTTTATAACAACTGTTGATGCAGGTGGTTGTATATATAAAATGACTGGGTTATCTCAACTCCCAGTAATGTTTAATGAATTCACTGCACAAGCAAAGGAAAAAAACTCTGTCTCTGCAAATGAACAAAAAAAAAAACAAAACCAAAGAACAAGATAAGAAGAGAAGAGCTAAGGAAAAAGACAGGACCCTGTTTACCTCCTTTTCACGCAGCACCTACTTAGAAGAGGCAGCCTTCCAGGGTGCAGCCAGAAGAGGCAGACGCAGCAGGGCTGGCAGGGGAGGGCAGGGTGATATACAGCAGAGAGGCCACGTCCTCTTTTAATAGCACTGAATAACAGAAAGAAAAGCTCCGAGCAGTCCCCCCTCTTCCTTTTTCAGGCTCCTTGGCCTTAGCAAGCAGTGTTAAGGCACTGTTTTGTACCTTTTCTTGGCAGACTCCTAAACCCTTATCACCATCCCGTGCACGGGGTGAGGTCTTCCTTCTACCCCGACTTAGCAAATGACAGTCACAAGATTCTCTGTTTCTGGCTTGCAGTGTTTGGTATCTGAGTGCATGAGCTGCTGAAATTAATAGATTTTTATGAGAATTTCACTTTTTTCTTCGTTAAAGCTTATGTCTCATGGTTATTGAGAAAAGAATGCAAATGTGATGCAAATTTTGCTCCAATGGTTCAAAACCAGAAGGCAATACGTAGAACCAGAACTTTCCCGGTAAGGTTGGATGCCTGTTACAATATGAACACGGATCCAGTATCTTTCTCCGCCCCTGGCTGCTCTGGTGCTATTAAACCCCGCAGGTCTTCCCTCTCTGGGTGGGATTGACTGGAGATTTCTTCAGCTGACTTCCCTGCGCTTCCCTGCTGCTGCTCAGGCACGTGCCAAGGCCGGTGCTCTGGCTTCAGTCTTATCATTCATTCTAAATGTTTCCCACCTTCTTTTCTGGTTAGTTTTGGAGCCGAGGGACTGTTGGTCTCTCGTGTATCATGGCATTTGCAACAAAACCATTTTGGTTTGCTCTAGCATTTTTTTTTCTGGGGTGTTTCTTTTTAAAGATATTCAGGCCTCTGTGCAGTATGGAAGATTTCCAGCTTTAACATGTAGATGGAAGGTGGGAAGTTCCACCTGAGTTGGGGATTTGCGGTTGATCATTAAATCAGCAGTTTCAGGTGATCATAGCTGGGGAGTGCAGCAGTTACTATGCCATTTGATGAAGTAATTCTCTTGCATGAATTGACTCATATTTCTTTCTATTTAAAATCACACTGAAGAAAAGCAAAAGAAAGAAAATACCACACAACAAACCCAGTAGGCATTATTCCTGTGGGTTATCCTGATTTCTGTAAGCCCACGGCACAATTTTCTGGTGTCTGACTCACACAGAAGCTCCACGCATTTGCACAGAAAAGTATCTGTGGCTTCCTCCCCCACTATCCGGTCCTCCTGCCTCAGCCATCCCAGATAAAGCTGTGGGATACCCTCCCGCATGGTGCCTCACTCCTCTCTGCAAACACGCTCTCCAGGGCATGTCCCTGCCCTCCACCCGGGGCCGGTGCCCCCCCCCCGGCTGCCCTGCTCAGGCAGCTCTTGCACCAGACCTTCAAAATGCCTCTTGTTCTCTCGTCCCCGTTTTATGAGACAGCTGTTTTTCTTCCCCCCATTATCCAAGCTCAGCTCCTCTGCTTTTATTTCTGGCGGGGTTATTTTTCTATTTGACTTTGGCCCCGTTTGTCAAGGGCGCACCCTTGTCACCTCCTTAGTCTAATCCTCTCCTTTGTTGTCTAAAGGTCTTCCTCTCTTTTCTTTTATTGGCACTTTTATCTCTTTCTCCGTTATCTTTTAGCCCCCTTGATTCTTTCCCCTCTCTTTTGCATTTGACCAAGCTTGTCTTATACATATTACTTGGAGGGTTTAAGAATTTTCTCCTTGACAGTTTTTCTTCCCTGCCCCCTGGAAGTTTCTCCGTGCTGCTGGACACATGCCAAAGAGCAAATACATTTATTACTCCAAATGAGACAACTGCAATCCCAGATCGAGAGTGACTCCAGGCGGCAGTGATCGCAGCAGCTCTCTACTGCCATCTTAGCCATCCCCCCTATCCTTACGAGACCACGTTTTTCCTCTTTTGCTGTCATATTTTCATATCTGGGAGGCCGTCTTAAGGTCTTTGAGGTAAGAGAAGGTGTAAAGGAGTGATGAGAGTTTGCTGCAAGGCTGAGTGATCAGAAAAGGGTGCAGCAGCGTCGTAGTGTAGGTTTCCATTTGCAGTTCCACTGCTGTTACCCTCTTTTGTCACCACCCTCGGGCTCACTGTCAACGCCTGGAGCATGACTGTAGACAAAGTCTTTATGATGGTGGCTGGAAATTGCAAAACCGGGCACAATATCACGTCAGTCACAGCATCACCTGGGTGTCTTACATCATGTCTGTCTTGGTCAGTGTCAGCATAGCAGCATTTGTAGTTTTCTAGCATTTCAAAAAGGCTGAATTTCTCTCAAATCTTGCCAGGACAGAAAAAGTTGGGGTCTTGAAAGGGCAGAAGTGAGAAGATACGGAGTTTCCTTTGATTGCTCTCTCTTGGTTGAATTGTCCTTCCTCCATGTTTTGTATTTCTTATCAGATAAGACAGCAGGAATCCTGGCATGTACAGAGCAGTCCGGGAGAAACAGGGAACCTGCTGACACTGAAAATCCTGACAGACTGAAGACTGATCCTCCCTGCCCAAAAAGCTTGGGTTTGCATCTCTTCAGACAAATGGTGATCTTTCCACTGGCTGCTTGGAGCAGGCTCCTGCTTGAGGGACCAGGCTGATTTCTAGCTGTGAGATACGAAGAGCCACACAGGTGCCCACGCAGGCAAACTGCTGTACGTTGAGCTCCTTCCTTATCCTACCAAAGTGTCCAGAATGTGTGTGAGCACTGACCTCCTCCATCTCAAACAGATCTTTGCATTTCAGCTTTCCACAGCAGCAGGTTGCCATTAACAGTGTATAGCCAAGTCTGGGCTGTCCAAACCTATACATCGGATGCCACTGTAACTCGCCTGTGGCCCCGTTGCTGAAGGGAAGGTGCATGGCACGCTGGCAGAGACACACAGGGTTGCTCCTAGAAGATCCCTGTTCCAGAGCAGGATCGGTGCCTGTGTCCTGCTCTCCAGGCCTTTGTGTAATCTTGCAGCAATGCAGCTTCACCAGATTCCTTTAGCTAACCAAAGTGGAAAAGCTGGTTTCAGATGGGAATTTTACTTAGGACCATGTAAAATTCATATGCACAACTTGCTGCAGAAGACTGGGTCATTGCAGGTCTACCTGACCTCTTTTCTCTGTCCACATTTCCCAGGGTCAGTTCTCAAACTCTTGCTGGTGTTTTCAGCAGATGCAGAAACTGTGGACCACATCACGCAGCAGGGAAGACTTACTCACTTTTTCTTCAGAACAAAAGGCGAGCCACTCCTGTGAAATCCTCTCTATACCAGGGGGTCCAGGATGCTGGTTTTCTCCATGCAGGCATGTAGAAATCATGAATCATGAAAAAAAGGAGTCATGAAGTGCTCTTTCGAGCACTTGCAGAATAGCCATAGTTTAGATAATTGCGATTTTTTTATTGCTGGGTGAAGTTTGGGCCTTTTGGGAATTGACCATTGAGCATGGTATGAATAGGAAAGGGAAAGCTAAGTGGAAAATATCTTTGCCAGCAGTGCCTCCGGTAGGCTCAGCAGAAATAAGCATGGGATGTACCTGCTTTGGCTGGCACTTCTTTGGTGAGGAAATGCCTCCATTAGACCTATTTATTGGTGGACTACGTCATTAGCAAAATACTCCTAGTGTGGCTGTTGCTCTATAGCAAAGTGTTATTTTCCACCTCCTTCCTGAAGAAAATAAGCAGTGCTTGTTAAAACAGAGATTTTGCTGTTAGAACCGTGCTTTTATTACAGCGCAGAAGAGCGGAGGGCAGCGCTTTTTAACGTTGTGGGGATGCTGGAGGGCACTGCTCTCAGTTGCCCTGCACGAAGTACACGGGCTACGTGTGCCTTGGTGAGGAGACGGCGTGATGCTCTCCGCTGGTCCCCTCGTGTAGTGCTAGGTGGGAGCGCAGCATAAAGAGGGCAGCAACAACCTTGGGGTGAGGCTGGAGAGGACTTCTGTGGTTGCTGGAGTCACGTGTTTAAGCAGAAATTCATCTGACATTTTGGACAGGGGAAGGCAGTGCTGATCATTCCTGGCTGCCGCGCTGGGTACGTGCCGATGCACTTGGCTACGAGGATGATGCGTTTTCCAGCATAGAGGAGGCTTGTGTCCGTGTAGTTTTAAGGTCAAATTGTGCCATCGCACCCTTAAGACAGTAAACAGTGGCAGATTGTGAAAAGGGCTGTACCAGCAGCTCTCACCCGTGACATTTTTGGCACGCCATCTAACCAATGCCCAGGGAAGGCTCTCAGACTGGTGAGGCACCGTCTGCTCACATTTCACAGCCTTTCCTGGTGAAGGCAGGCTAGACATCCCCGGCCTCGCCTTTTAAATGGACTTCTTGCCAGGACGGTGGGTCCCTGCAAGATGAAACAGAGCAGGTCAGGGAAAGAGTAGGACATTGACATTTTCCCATGAGGTCTTTTAGGATCTCAGAAGAAACCATAGCTGAAAACCAAATGGTCTTCAGTCGCAGACTCAGAGGGGAGGTGCAGTGTGTCTGAAGCTGTGAAAGGTACCTCAGGAGACCCAGGCCGTTCACATGGAGTAGGTCCAGCGATACAGTAGTATAGATATTTAGACACACGCAAACGCAGGGTGGATTTAGAAGTTTTGGGGGCTAGAGCTCATACAGTCAGCACTGGTGAAACCGCTGCACTAAACTTTTATTTCGCAGCGTTTCAGCCTCCGCTATTTTATTGTATCCTAGTTCGCCTGTCTTGTATCACACGAGCAGCCCCCTGAGCAGCCCCCTTCAAAGAAAGTGAACCAAAAGTGTCTTCTGAATATCCCGTGTTACGTAAAGAAGTCACAGCAGCTGCTCCGATTCTTGTATCATCATGTTTGTTATCAGTCAACAGATGTGATACTGGAAAGAGAAAAGGGAGCCTGGAAGGAACCTGGGCAGCAATTTGGATACTTTGGGGAAAAATACTCGATTAGTATGTGTGATTTCAGCTCCACGGGCTGGTATCATTGCTAGCTGAACAGAAATGCCAGGCAGGCATAGGGAAGAAGCACACCACCTATCTCCTCCCATATCTCTCTAGGCTCTCTATGTGGCTTTTCACGTGCTATAGTAGCCCAGGTGAGTTCCTGGAGCATTGCAGTGCGAAGGCCCATCCTGGCCCAAACTCTTCCCTTTGTGTTAGCTGCGGAGATGGCAGAGTACAGGCAGGAGTTGCTCTGAATCAGTGTGGTGAGTCCCCATCTTCAGGTTTATGGGACTTGTTCCCGAACTGCCATCCCCTCGTGCTGCTGCAGAAGGCCCACAGGGCAGCGGTGTGCCAGGCTGCGAGGATTTAAAGCAATGCAGAGGTTTCGTTCAGGAGGTCTGTGCTGCAGCAGATGTCACCCTCAGGGATCCTCATCCCCAAGACCCTCGAGTTCTGGATAAGCTTCCCCCAAACCCAGCTTTGTTATTTTCTTAATAGTGAGTGTGGTGGAAAGCCCTTTGCCGAAATCTCTGGAAGCTGCTGGTCCGGTCCATAAAGGGGCTTGGGTGTGTGATGCTCCTCACCAATGGTTGTGACTGCACAGCTGCTTCTACCCAGCTTCTAGCACATCGTGGTGGCACCAGTGGTAGGAGTGTAAAAGCAGCAGCTGTGATTTTAGCCTCCTTTGGTCTGGACAGTCACCTGTGAGGCGCTAAGAGAGCTACCTACTCGCTAGGTCACTACGGCCATCGGTCACTGCTGACCTGGGCCAGATTTGAATGCTGGGTCCCGAGATGAGAGGTTTCACCCTGTCATGTCTATTCTACCCTTCTCCAGAGGCAGCTGCTCTTCCTGAAGAAGTCTTTCAAGAGCATTTCTAATGGATGCAGGAAAAAGAAAAAAACACATCCCCGTGCTTTTACTTCCGTGCTGGCATCGCATTGCTTCCTGTGACCCTCTTTCCTCCCAGCAATGCATGGCTTTAAGGTTGCATAGGCTGGGTGGAATATATTTTAGAGCGAGACTCTATTTAGCCGTGATGTCAACTGCAGCCAACTATAAAAAGCTCAGTAATGCTCTTTGAAAGTGTAACAGCTGCTGCTCTACACAGTCTCTGGTGTATTACCAGTCCGCCCTATTTCATGTGCACACAACCAAAATAAAATATTATAGCAATCATCTTATTATATAGTTCAAGGAATTTGGGACATAAATTCCCCAGAAACCAGGAGGAATTTAAGGTTAGCCAAACTGGGTAATTTTACACAGTCTGTTAACAGAAAGGTAATTTTATCCAGCTTTGCAATGTGGCCTGACTTATACCTAGCACTTGACTATGTGCTATTAGCGATCCCTACATAGTGACAACAGAGCAGCAAACCTCTCCTTTGGGCGCTTTTGCTGGATGTTGTTCACGTTCAGTTACAAACTGAGCTCGTCTGTACTGCGTGGGACCCGTCCAGCAATATACTACCCAACATATGAAACCTGGTTTTGTTCTTGACTGGATGTGGCCACATATATTTGAAAACAAACTAACTAGGCCAAAATTTCCCATAAAAGCAGGACTGTTTAAGAAAATGTTATTTATTGGTCTAGAGTGAACAGAGAGAAGTGACTGACTGTGGAACTCTGCTAGGACTACACACCATCACTGTACTGGAGATGGGGTCTCGGCTGGGTCTCTGTTAAGGACAGCACTGAACCTGTGGATGCTGTCATAAAGCTGATTCTTTTCTAAAATCTGAACAATGAACATTTAGGAGTAATCCCCGCATTTCACTCTGTGGAATTCCTTCTGTTGAGGACCTTGATACATTTTCCAGGGATGTGTCTCTGTTTTACTAAAACATTGGAAGGTTGAGTGACCTGCCCGCAGTTATGTGAAAGCCAGCAAGTAGCAGAGCAAGAAGGGGAGCCTGGCTCTGCTTTCCCCCATCCCTTTCTTTTAGTCACACCATCCAATTCAATTTTCTCCAACCAAATTAGACAGCTCAAACAATATGAGTCCAGGAAGCACCAGCTACATGAAAAGGGCAAGGAAAAGTCTCAGAAAAAAAATCACGCAAGTGCCCAGTTTGCTGTCATGGTTGCTTGAAGTCCCGCCGGGCTGAGCCCTGACTCGGCGGGGTCCGTCGTGGTGACCAGCCAGGCTGAGGGACAGCACTCTCCTGCCTCGCAGAGCCGAGCGGATCAGCCCGAGCTCCAGGTCCCTTCTGCATCCTCGACAAGACTCAGCAGTGCAAAGTGGCCGCAGTGTTGTATGCACGTTGATTTTGTTTGTTTTGTAGTGCAGATAGGGCCTTTGTAGTGTGGGTAAAGAACAGCCTGTTCCTAAGTGACGTGTAAACTTCTCTGACACAGGTTTGAAGCGGTGGTGAGCTCACCAGTCTGCGAGGAAATGGTCGGCTGCCAAACACGGCTGTTGCCAAAGGTGACAGGACAGTTAGGCAATGTGAGGAACGATTTGGCATCAGAGAAAGCCGCTGGGATGGAAATGCGCACACCGCGGGACGGGCTCGGCCGTGTCTCTGGGCGCTGACTGCGCCCAGCTCCCAAGCAGGGATGTTTCATCCACGAGGATGTCACAGGCACCCAGAAAGGAAAGCAAGCGGCCTCCAGTCGCACGGGAAGGTTGGGAGGGAGCCAGGGAACAGCCTCAGTGCTCCCATCCTTCCCCGCTGGCTCTCTGGAAACCCCTCGGGCTCCCCCACTTTGCCAGGGTGCTGGGCTGCTGACTGTGCTGTGGGCAGGAACGGCGTCAGCAGGATGAGGAGCTGACTGGGGGAGCTGGTTTCTTCTATGTACAAATACACATGCAAACACACACAATACAGTTGTTTAAATACAGTGATGCTGAAGAAGGGTGACTTGTGTCAACAGAGCTGAATTTACATGCTACAGCATGTAGCAATATGCTGTTAGGTAAGAAGTGGCACATTTTTTTGTGTCCAGCCGTGTATACATAATGGTATCACAGGGGGAGCTGAGTTGCTGTGGAATTTAAGGTTGTGGTTTTTTAATGGCACCTAGGAAACAGGATACTGGAAATCCTTGAACATTCAATAACTTCCCAGCCAGAGCCTTTATTTGTCCTCTAATAGTCTGCAGATTATTTAAGACTTTACTATATCCCTTGATAACTAAGAGCTCAATTCTTCAGATATTGAGCAGCCTCTATTCTAAATAGGGACGGCTGAGACTTTTTGCAAAGCTTTTGTCTACCTTTGTCTGAGGCTTTGCGTCAACTAAGTGGCTTCCACACTTCTAGAAGTGAGACCGTTTGTTCAAAGAAGAAAAGAAAATAGTACTGCAATCCTACCCGGGTGACAAGATGAAGCTGTCTGTCTCATACAATAGCCATAGAAACCTCAGGCTCCTGGTGTTCTGACTCCTTGGCTATGGTTTTCCACAGTGACCGAGTAATTTATTTAATCCTTTCACTACCTCTTTGTAGAGTCTTGGAGCTTTAGGATGTCAGAAGGAATCATCAGACTAACTCCTGCAAGGCATTAGAAGGCAAGATCCTGCAATGGTGTCACTGGGGGAAAAAAAAGAACTTTTCTTTTAAAACAGATGTTTTCCCTCTAATATATTTTACAAGTTGAGGAAAACAAGCTCTTTCAAAAAAGAAAATTAATTGAAAACTTGGATGCTTTTGCAATGAATGTGATGCTAAAGCTGACATCTTGTTTGTTTAACTTGTGGTTAGAGAAATTTTCTTCGGATCTTCAGGACGTTCCAGTCCTCCTGAAGGATTTTTCTCCTGACTCCTAGGTGACTGTTAAAAAGATCAAAATTGTTAGATATTTTGTAGCGCATTAAATTGCTTGCCTCTAAATGAGTATTATTTTCATCAAACCAGCCGTATTGGATACTCTTACTTATTTTTGTGGGATTTGGGAGTCCTAATCAGGACCAGTCCCTTCCTGACATGACCACTAAAGCCTGGGGACTGGATTATTCTGTTAAAGTGATCAACAGTGAGATAATTACATTTTGCACACAAAACATAGTGAGGGGGTCAGAACGAATACCCACTGACCTGAATGCGGCATTTCGCACCACAGTGATAAGGTTCAACCAGCAAAGATTGCTACTGCCCTCTTTTTGAACAGAGAGGATTAGCAAGAACCGGCTGTCTGTCATGGCTAACAGGTTACTGGGAGGTGCTGGGCGCACTGCTGGTGATGTTTGGGACTCCATCTGGCAAGGCATTTCCTTCCCCAGGTTTTGATCTGGGAAGAAATGTCAGTTGCTGTTGTGAATATCAGCTTGAAAGTACTCTTTTGCTATTCTATAAAGGCTACTCAACGATTACAATGACGGGCACTCTGTGGAGGCCTGTAATAAAAGCAACACACAAAAAGAGATACTACATTCGCCTGTTTTTGAGCCTAAGGGCTTGTCTATACTAGAGATTTTTTTTTTGCTGTGAGTATCTCCGTGAGGTTAAAGACGCACTCTTCCTGCCTATGTCTGTACAGCTACATCTAACCAAGGTCTTTTACCAGCATAACTGTGTCAGCAAAGGACTCGGCCCTTAACTCACATAATTGCACTGGTAAGGCTCCTTAAGTGGAGGCCAGCTTACAGAGATTCTGCAGACGGAAGGAAGCAAGAGAATTGCTCCTTTCATCATGATAGTGTTTTATCTTGGGGGCCTAGTGCTGACATTTTGAGTGTTGTTAACCTCTGCTGTTTTAGGACTGGTGTGTAGGAGCGCATCACCACTGAATCAGGCATTCAGATACTCCTCTCCTGGGAATGTGGTTCAGAAATCTGGCTGGTAATCACCTGAAATCACCTTGGTTAAGCTTTTCCTTTGAGAACTCTTGCCCTGTTTTTCCCTGATGAAACTCCCTCACATGCCAGCCGTCCCAGACCCTGTTTTACATGAGATACATGATGAGGTCCCCAGTGGATGACTCCTTGGCCACTTTAAATTGTATGTTAATATGTCGTTCCCCTCCTCATTTAAAGATTTCCTTATCCTGCAGCAAAGCATGTGAAAGGAAGAGGATTCATGTCCCCCTATATTTAAGAGGACAAACATATGACCTGTTCAGCAGCAGTTCCTCTCAAGCATCGGCAAGATATGGACCAGAAGGTAGACTGTAGACATTTTAAGCCAAAGGGGCTGGGTCAGATTATGGATGTACGAAATGTGCCAGTCTTGAACTCTGGCTTGGTGAAAAATGAGGGTTTGGCAGCTTAAGGAGATCCTGCCTGCCACTCCCTTTGCCATCTCCCTCATTCACACTCCTCTCCTTGCAGCCCTTCACCCTGACAATTGTACTGACTCAGTTGTTTATGGGGCTGGGCTGTGAACCAGATCTGGGAATAAAGCCAGTTTAAAAAGAGAGGAGAGCGGGTGGGATAAAAGGAAGGAGGCTTCATTTCCCTGCGAGCCAGTATTGCCACTGAAACCCCATTGTACCAAAACACAGCCTTCTGCAGTGGCGGGGAAAGGAGCCACAGTCTCTCCAAGAGGAACATCTGCAAGCCAAGAAAAGGCATGGTTACTAGTGCAGCCCATACACAAACTTAGATTTGTGACTCTGCCTTGCAACAAAGGCTCTTGCATTACATTTGTAAGAAAGGATGTCACTGCTTATCTCCTTTGAGGACAGCCTACTTGCAGATAAAGAGAATGGGAAGTCCTGTCTCAGTAATCTGTCCTGTGCTGTCCATTAGGAAACTGGAGTGAGGAGGTTTTAGCTAAAAGTTTCCATTTTTGTTCATCAGCCTCGCGCACCATAATCTGCTCCGATTTTATTATCCTTGATGAGAAAGAAAAAAAAATGGGAGAAGAAAATGATGTCAAAACACTATCGCCAGTCTGATGGGACCTGTGTGATTCTCAGCAGTTCTGCTGCCCGGTAGATTTCAGCCTACAGTCGTTGCCACTGCGAACAACTTCTGAGGTCCACAAAAGCCACAAAGGAATGAAAGTCAATAGATTTAGTCCTGCTGCGCAGGATCTGCCTCTCCACTAGCAGTCCACAAATCAGAAGAGGCTGAAATTGCCTGCTGGAGTGCAATTCTACTTGTACAGAATAAGGGAGATAAAAATACACTTCCTGCACGGAAAATATGTTCATTAGAGCAAAAGAGCACAGGTAGGGAAGCAAACTATCTACTGATCTGGCTGCTGTAGTAACAGTGGGGTGGCTGGATTGGTGTAGCTACTTCTTAGGGTGCAGTTTGGTATTACAGCTGAGCTGATCTACAAGCTAGTTGCTGTCCCTGTTTCCTGTTCACGTTGCTTTACTTATATTGCATCTAGTGGCTGTGTGGCCACAGGGCGAATCTGTTCATCTGGCTGATAACAGCAGCAAACTAACCGTGCCATAAAAATGAGTAGTTTTCAGCCAGATCAGCCAGCTGAATCAACTCCCCCTGAAGCCACTCCATCGCTAGATTCAGTGCAAGGGGACAGGCAGGAGAATGCAGCTGGAAGTGGTGGTGGAGTGCGACCACCGCTATTTGGCATTAGCTCATGGCTGTAACTGCAAGCTGCCCGCAGAAGGACAACCTGCTCCCATCCTCCCTTCCCTGCTCCTGGCAGCATGTTCCTGCTGCTGCCAGCGCTTTCCTGGCCCCTCGGTGAACCAGGCCAGCTCTCTAAGCCAGCAGAGAACTAACCCAGCACCTAGGAAGCGAATAGTTTTCTGCCTGCTTGATAAGGTGAAGGGCAGTGCTGAGAGGTCTGATGAGCGTAAGAGCTGGCAACAAGGATGCTGATGGGAGTGTGTGGTGTGTGGCTGGGAGCAGACCAGGGCAGCTCCTTCTGACAGCAGCCATTTCATGAAACCTCATTCTCAATTTAACCCAAAGCAGGAAAAAAAACCCCCAACAACAACATAAAAAAGTCAGGCACAGCTGAGCAGATGGGAACCAGCTGCATGCTCTTCATTAAAAAAGAGTGCATCTGATAATTAGATGAAGAAGGACAGGTTTAACGCGTGTTTTTGAAAAGTATGTTTTTCTTCTGTTTGCCGAATGGAAGGAGTGACATGAATAGTGCCACGTATTGCACACATAGCCTTGCTCTTCCCAAGAGACAGGCAGGAGGGTCAGCAAAGAGTTTTGGAAAGAAATCTCCTCTCTGCCTATCATTTCTCGTGCCACTGGGCAGCTTGGCGGCCCAAAGGCAGATATAGTTCATTGGAAAATAAAGCCAAAAGGAATGGCCACAGGAGGGAAGAACCTGGTGTGTAGCACAGCGCAGAGGAGGATGTGTCTGGTACATCAGGAGAGCTCAGGGGCAGGGGTGTGCCATCTCTGTCCCCTTTGGGGACACGTGCTAGTTGGGGTCAGACCCTGATCCACAGGTACCGCTCCCTTCTGGAGGAGTTTTAAAACAGCATCCATAGGTGCTCTGAATTTACATGGCTGGAAATCATTCATCTGGCTGTTGATTCACAGTTTTTCCTGGGCAGATAGCCAAAAATGCAATTGTTAATTGCATCAATTTCCATGTTCTCTCTTCTGTAAAATCACTTTATTAAAGGAGTTGGTTAATTCAGGAAGTGCTCAAATTCCCGGCCATATCTTGTTTAGCAAAGACTTCTCGATAACAGCGCTGTACTACTTCTCTCAGTTCATGTGCCTGTAAAAGGTGTGACTGTTTACAGAGTTACGCTGCTGCAGATGCAATCCTATCAGCATAAGTGATATCAAACTGGTATTGCTTATTTTATTAGACTGAACTGTTCTTTTATGATCACCTGTGGGTGGTATAACTGCGTCCACGCTACGGGATGTTGGCTGTCTGTCAAAATGGGAATATTTAGTGAAGATGGACTTTAGCACGTGTATGTTTCCTCAGGAGTCACTCTAGCACTCTGTCAATAACGCTGTTTTCAGCTGTGTTTGCTGACATGGCTAAAAAGGTATTGCCAGACCCTACATCCGATTAACTGTTATTCTGCACCTCATGTAAGAATTTAGAGAAGTCGGTGTGAGTGTCACCATAAATTACTACATAAATGCAAGGCGGCAGCGCAGTGAATGGTCTTAGCTTCAAAGCAGAGACAACTGTTATCCACCCCGCGGTAGAGAGGTCCCAGAAGGGACCGCAAGGCATTTGCAAAATTGCAACTGTACTGCCATCTTTCAGAGTTGTCCAACGGGACATGAAGCACACAGCACTGTTTGCTCTCGGGTGCCAGGCAAGATGCCAGGCATGCTTTAAAGGAGACCTCTTAAAGGAAAAAGAAAATGAAATTGTGGTTATTTTCAGGCATCAACCCAAATTGCATACAGGTTTCTACTTGGAAATTGCATATAGGTTTCTGCTTGGAAAATTACCTTTCTCTTTTTTTTCCCCTCTCTCTCTCTGTTTTTGGAGCTTTCATTAGTTCTTAGAAAAATCCAGAGGAGACCGTGGTAGAGGTCTTGCAGAAGTGGATTCAAAGTGCTCTCTTGCTTAACTGAAAAGTAGAAACATAAAATCTTGAGTTGGCTTATTTTTCTCCACAGACATACAACATTTGAATACACAAGCAGTAATGAGAAAGGACAGATTTAAATGACAAGAGAATTTTCTCTCAAAGAAGCCTGTGGTGCCATTATACACTTTGTTGTCCCAGATCTGCCAGTCCCAGTAGGTCCAAACCCAATTTACTGTGCATGTACAAATGGTTGGAGCGTGATCCTTGAGTTTAATGTGTCCTGAACGTCTGAAGAGTTACTGAGAAGATCCACTGTCTGTCACACGTACAGCGGGGTCACCCTGGGCTCCTACACGTCAGGAAAACCAATAAGCAGCCACAAAAAAGCAGCCTGGTGGTAGATGAGGTTGAGTGGTCACCAAAATGGGCAACACCGACCGATTCACTCTAGCGCCTGGGACAAAGATATTTTCCAACGAGCTTCCAAAAAAAATAAAAATCACTTTCTATAAAATGACTGTGATCAAGAGAACTATAAGGGGAAAACAAAAATATTTACACATACTACTTAGTCTAGATTATATCAGCCAGAGCAATGTAGAGACATAAGCACAAATCAAATTTGTTTTCCTCCTTGTTGCTAGCAGAGTTGGGAGCCCACTACCCTGTAACAGTGCCTCCACGGGTGGATTTACAGTGTAAGATCAGCTCCTAACCAAACAGCTTGTATCCGTCCATTAAGGAAAGGCAGACAAAGAGAAAGCCTGGAATTTAAAGTAAAAGAACTTGAACACTTTCTTCCTTTGGGTCATGGTCTGTTCCAGCCAGTACAACTCTCATGAATGCAAAATGAAGACAGTAAAAAGAGGAACAGAACTGTCATGTTCTGGGAAAAGGTAAATCCTGTTACTACTCACAAACGCAGTTCAGTTACCAAATCTTGGGGAATTTAATTCTTCCATTAACCTGGTCACCCTCCCAGAGATACACGTAGCCTTTCCTTCCAGGCAGTCCACTCTCCTCTCTCCCAGCTACAGGAGCTCTGGGCTGGTACAATAACACTAGGGCTGGGAGTGATGTTCACACCTGGTTTATTTAACGTAGCCATTCCTGAGAAGCTGATAACAATATTTTCATAGTGAATGATTTGCATTTCTGAGGCCGTAGCACAGTGCCAGACCCAGCTGCTCAGAGATGTTCATTGGAGATAATCAAATATTTAGCAGCCGTTGCTCTAGCAAACACCGCATTAGGCCACATCTTACAAAGCGGGGCTCCTTCCTCTGTTAGCCCCCACCTCGCCAGTGGAACTCCTCCAGAGGACAGCCCCCGCTGCAGGAAGCACACGGGTTTCACCCACGGGCGCCTGGGAGGAAGGGCTGACGGGCTGGTACCTGCGGACACCAGGAAGGGTAGAGGAGCTGTTTGTTTAGGTGAGACTAGTGCTCTATGAACGTTTTAATGGTTCGCTGTATAATTGCAATGAGTAGGCTAGTATTTTTAACTGCTAAACATTCACCAGCTTGAATTAAATAATTGATTTATTCTATATAAAGTTTGTAGGTCTACACTTCTGGCACTGTTGCTGGACTAGACTACCTCTCTGGGACTTGTATTTCTTCTGTGTTTCTTTTCCCATGCAGCTGTTACAAGAAATAAATGAATAATTTACTGGCTGAACTTAGCAGTTTCATCTTATCTGTGAATTAAGCTAAGGGTTTTCTCAAATACATAAACTATTGGGAACTCTTTGTCATAATCCTTTGGGAAATACTTCTTCATTTACAGGATTTGTGAGCAATTCACTGAAGGTGTTAGAAGTCATACTGGCAGCATGCCAGGGCACAGCCAGGGCCGGCTGCTCCCTGAGGGCCGGGGAGCCAAGGGGGCTGGGAGTGCGAGCCGGTGGGTCGGGGTGCAGATGAGGATCTGGGGGCCCGTGGCCATAGCTCAGGCGGGGGCCAAGGACAAGGGCCTCCGCTGAAGCAGCTCCCGAGGGTCAGGGCTCGGTGCCGGCGGTGGCCACCCTGCCACGCTGCCTGGGAGCGCTCCCCATGGCCGCGAGCTGGCCCTGAGCCCGGCAGCCAGACCTCCAGCAGCAGGGAGGATGCGCTCAGGGCCCCGTGGCTGCCTGGACACGTTGCTCCGGGTAAATCTCTGTTTTGTACCAGATGAGCCAGGATTCCATGCTATAACTCAAACAGCCATCTCTGCAAGTTCAAACTGTTCTGGAAAAATATTTCGTCGTTTGTTATTACGTTATCCCAGACCAGGACTTTCTGACTCCTCTCAAAATTTGAACCTCCATTTTTTTTCTAATCACATCTTTCTAATGTTTCTAATCTATCATTTTCTAATATCGTCTCACAGCTATTCCCCTTCCTATACCTGATCACGCACTCAGCTTGTCCACCAGTGACACATCACACCATTTGCTGACACCGCAGTGTAACAGCAAGTTTCCGTATTTATAAATCCGTCTTGGAAGCACCATGAAACAGAGGAGAGTCGCTGTAACATGTCCATTCCATGCTCACCAGACGGCCGTGCTACGGGGATGGCAGGCGGAGAGCCGCTCAGGGCAGCTCAGCGCTGCCTGGTGGCTCTCTGAGCGGAGGCAAACCAGGCTGCAGCGCTGTGCCTTGGCCACGCCTCGGTCGGACGCGGGGCTACAAGAGACGTCTTGCTTCAGCTCTCCAGCTGGGAACTCTCCAAGAGACTACGCTGCATGTTGTGGAGAAACCTGCTCCGCTGGCGCCAGCTCGCATGCCTGTTGCATGGTTAGCAAAGCTGGCACGAGAAGAGAGGAATAGTCTCGCGTTTGCTAAACGCACCAAACGTTTGCTATGGGAGAGCGCCTGTCAGGAGGCAAATCCGTTTTCTGTAATTATTCCCAAAATCTGCTTATCAAGCAAGATGCTTGCGGAGCATCTTGGATTTAGCTTGGCCTCCAAACACATAGGCAAACTAAGGGCTGCCTGGTTTTGGGCCAGCCTCCTACCACGAAGCAGAAACACCTCTGGTTTTGCTAGTATATAAAATGAAGTAAATATTTCCTTCCGTTTGGGTGAAACATAGCAAATCCAGTAGGGATCAGTCTGAACTTCAGTTTCTTTTACTCTAAGGATGCATTTTTAGGATAAAGAATTGAGAGCTTCTTCGAGCAGAAACTTTAAGATTAATCTCACTATGGATTAAACTGTAGAATTGATGCTGTAAGAAGATATTTATGAAGCACAAACTCCTCAAGCCAAGCAGGAAATGTGTCAGATCAAAACTCTGAAAACAGGCGTCTTAATACAAGTGATTTTATAAATGAACTAACAAATCTTAAACTGAAGTTGGATCTGATGCTGAAGTGACAGACTTGTAAAGCAGGGTGCAGGCTTGTATGAAGAGCTAAAATCGTCTGCTCTGCTGTTAGTCTGGTCCATGAGATGACAGCACCAAGTAGTCAGTACAGAGAACTGTGTGCCCTGGACAGCTCCAACCATCAAAAGAGGATGGTACACCCTTGTTTTGATCCTCAATCAAAAAAAAAAAAACACCAAGCCAAAACCAAGACGCTAGTGAAGAAACTACAAAGGATTTCCAGTTGGTTGTAAAATTTCTTTTGAAGCTTAGGTGACTCATCATCTGAATCAAATTATGCATTTGTAGTAAACAGTGCCCTGTGTGGCATTCACTCTTTCAGGAAATACTAACTGGAAATAAAGTACTTAAATTTAAAGCTTTACATTTCTTCTCCCTTTCACCCAAAAGCTTCAAGGCACTTCGTAAGTGTGACTTAATAAAATCTCTTCAGCATTCCTGAGATCAGCAGATGGATCTGAAACCACCTTGAATGGTAGATGAACTCCTAGACAGTGTGAGCGACCTCAGGGGGTGACCCCAGAAATGGGCGGCAGGCTTCAGCAGGGGGACGGGGGGCAGGGGGAACACTCCCACACGCATCCCCGTTTCGGGGGGTTGCAGAGCTGTGCGGTTCTCTTCCTTTGCATCAGCCTCATGAAACACCATACGCTGATGCCCCGCTTCCTAGGCATACAGTCTGCATCTCAGTTTGGGCGAGAAATGTGACCAAAAGCACTCAATGCTAATGCAGTCCTTCCCAAAACCTGCGAGGAGGATCGCTTGTGCTGGGAATAAACCCCCTTAGCCATGCGTGGAAGCGACTCTCTCCCCTTGCATAGCACATAATAGTATGATTGTGAACAGTGTTTCATGGTCACAAGGGAGTGAGCTAATTGCAGATATAGCTCTTGGAGAAGTAATTGCCTTGTACTTTTTTTTTCTCTCTCTGGCTCATTTCTTTCCTTTCCTGTGTGAGGCCTGAAGCGTGTTTCCCGCGAGAGGAGTAGGGGAGGTCAGCGGCAGACTCCACGCTGCCTTCCAGCTGAAGCAAGAGGCTTTCAATCTGTGACATAAAGCTGTTGAAAAATCATTATTCCCTTCTATGAAGCAACCAAAAAGCACATATTCAGCGGCAGTTCCCGCAAACACTAACGTGCCCTGGGATTTGAGGGCTGCCGCGGAGGAGGGCCTGCCAGCTGCGGCAGGCAGCCCGAACGTTTCTGGAGGGAGAAAGCAGTGCTGCTGCCTCAGGGCAGCTCCCCCGGCCCTGCCAGCGCTGCCCTGGCCGCCCGCCCGGCCGAGGCTGCCCCACCTCCCGCCCGGGGGAAGGGGGCGAGTTTATTTTCAGGAGTAGGCTGCCACAGGCGGGTGTAACCCGTGCCCGGGGAGCCGAGGCCGAGGCCCCGGGAGCACGGCAAGGCGGGAAGCGGGAGCTGCGAGGCACCTCACGGGCTCCAGCGGCCACCGCCGTCAGGCGAGTAGGCCACGGCGGGCGCGGCCTCCCGCTCCCAGCCGCCCGGCTGGGTCAGGGGGGCCCCGTCCTCCTGCCCGCCGGGGACAGGGCCGCCCTCGGGGCCGCCGCCGGCCTGAAGCGACCCCCGGGCCGCAGCGACCCCCGCCACCAGCCGTTGGCGATGGGGCGGGGCCGCGGGGGCGGCCGTTGGAGAGGGACGTGGGCGGGGCAAGCGGGCGGGACCGGAAGTTCCGGGTCGGAGGGAACAGGAAGTCGGGACGTGGCCGCCGCAGCGGAGCAGGAGGGCGGGCGGGAGGGAGGTGGCGGAGGAGGAGGATGGCGGCGGTGCTGAGCTCGGACCGGCTGGAGGTCTCGGTGGACGGGCTGACGCTGAGCCCCAACGCTGAGGTGCCGGGGCAGGGGGAGCCCGCTGCGGGGCGGAGCCGAGCGGGCCCCGGCTCCCCGGGCGAGGCGGAGGCCGGCGGCGAGGCAGTGGCGGCGGCGGAGGAGGCGGTGCTGAGCCCGGAGCGGCGCTGGGGCTTCGCGCTGGAGGAGCTGTACGGCCTGGCGCTGCGCTTCTTCAAAGGTGAGGCCGCCCGGCGACGCGGCCCGCACACCCCCGCCGGCACCGGGGCGGCGAGGTGGGGGCCGCCGCGTCCCGGGAGGTGCCGGGCGGCGGCATCGCCCGTCTCTCCGCCGAGCCGGCTCCGGGGCGCAGGCGGAGCCCTGGATCCCCCGAGAGCCGCGGGGGGCGGCGCCGTAGCGGGGCGGGCGGCAGCGGCGGCGCCGCCCGCGTCCCCCGGGGGTCGGTGTGCCGGGCGCGGCGGCGGGCATCGTGTCACGGTCGTCGGTGGCGGCTTGTGGGGATGCCCTTCTTCTGCTGGGAGAGGCGAGCCGGGGTGGGGGACCGGGAGGAGAGGCGGGAGGCTGCCCCGGGCTGCGGTGTGCCCGCTCCGCAGGGCCGGGAAGGCTTTCCGAGGGCTTGCACCACCCGACCTAAAAACGGAGGCGGGGGGGGGGGGGGGGGAAATCCTTGCTTGTGGCATGCAAAGAAAAACCTTGTAAACGAGGCGAAGAGCTCTGTCTTTGAGTGTTGTCGAGGCTGCTGACAGCCCGGGTACTGGCGTGAGATGTGCCGTCTCCCCAGGATGCTAACTTCAAGTCTGGCTTTGCCGCTTCGTGAGCCGTCGTGACTCCAGCTGGCAGCTGTGCGAGGGAGCCATGAAATACCCAGGGTGCAGACCTGGAGCGCTTGTCTTGGGATCCCCTGTAGCCAGGTTTGCTTCTGCAGGAAGCCGCAGGTACCTTGCCACGCTTGCTTTCCTCAAGAGGAGGAAATCAACTGTGTGGTTTTTGAGAAAGAGCTGCGTTTACTGTAGTGTTACAGACTTTGAGCACATTGCAGCGATGTGTTGCTCTGCTGGTTTTCAGGCGGCTGCTGCTTCACGTGGGGCACAGAGCAGGGAGTCTAGCAACGTGCCTGCCCTGGGGAGGATACAACTCTGTACTTGGAAAGGTCAGTCTTGTGGTGGTCAGTTGTTAGATGACCCCTCAGGAAAGCTGCCTTTTCTGAGGGCAAGCATGCTGGAAGGTGAAAACTGTGCTAGAAGAACAAAGTTGTCTGTTTTCTTTACTTTGGCTGACTTGCACCCTGATAGTTGTTAGGAGCATGTAGCGGTCTGAGCAGTTTTCTTGAGCCCTGGTTCTTTGACCCTGTTCTGATGCCCTTCCACGAAGCAATTTTTTTGTTAGCATGCTCACATACAGAGATTTTTTTTTAGCTGTAAGAACCATAAGGGATCATAAGGGTCTTGATTTTTTTTTTTTTTCTCTCTTTTTCCTGCATCAGAAACTGCTGCAACTGGGTGTCAGGTTGGAAGCATTGTGATTTCTGTCTCTGCCCTTTCTGTAAAACAAGCTGTTTGAAAGAGTTCTAGTTTGGTTTAATGAGTGTTTGTTCTTAAAACATGATGCAGAAAGAAATGTCTCTGCAGTAGCAAATTCCTTGTCTCGGTCAACCGTGGTCTCATTTTGTCTTGGGTTTAATATTCTACTGGAACCTGTATTTACAGTGTAAAAAAATTACACACTATGAGCTTATCTACATTATTGATAACCTACCTCTATGTCTCATGTTTCAATGAAGTTTATAATCTACACTTGGATGGTGAAAAGTCAGTGGAGTGTTACTTGTGTCTAGATTCCAGTTTCTTGTGTTGTGTTGTCTCAACAGTGGGTTTGTTGTTGCCTTCCTTTTATTGAAAGCTTAATTTCAATACGTTTCAACTTACTGCTGCTCTTTTTTTTAACCTTCTGCAATTTCTTGTAACTCATGGTTTTGCTCATAAGAGGAAATTTTTCCACATTGTATGGAGTTGTCAGACTTTCCAAATGAAGAATGACTTTCCTCTGTCCTTATGGCTGGGGTAAGTCACATGAAGTCATTGCCTGTATTTTCATCTGTAGTTTTTTGCTGAAAGTGACATAACACGAGGATTTTTATTTATAGATGTGATGGTGAGTTACAGGAGCTTAGAATACTTGGAATACTGATTCTGCCTGCTTGTTCTATATCTGTGTGGCTCCGAAAATAATTGGTCTTGTTTCCAAATGATTTTCGTGCATCCACTGTCAAAACAACTGTGGGAGTGGGCATGCTTGTTCAGCAGCCTTGTAGATGCCAAGGAACAAATACGGATTCCTTCTTTACTTCAAGAAGCAACATATGAGGGATCTGAAGGTTGGCCCATGTTAATAGGTCAAAGTTGAGATCTTGTTTCTGATCATTCTTCTAAAACCCACTGATTTGGAAAAGGGGGGGTATCTTTGAAAAACTTCCTTTCTTAAAGCTAGTTGATAGCCATGCCTCGGTGTACGATATTACCTACTCACACAGCTACCGTGGAACAAACAGGTGACCCAGGGCAGCACTTGTTTGGGAGGACGATGGTATCTGGATTAACTGTGGTTATTGGGATGGAAGGAGCTCGGGTCAGGATGCTAGAGGAGTCCCCGGGTGAGGTCGAAGGGTAAGCACTGATCGCGAGTTAAGCAGCTTCCTTTCAGCTTCAGTGTGCAGGCTGAGTTGTCTGGTTGTAACTCATCATGTACTTTCTTCCTAGAAAAGTTGAATCTGATCAAAATAGTTCAGATTTGCTGATTTCAATAGCTGCTAACACTTGTCTGTGGTGGCGTATTGCATGTAACAGAATTGCTCGAAGACAAGACAGGGTGGGAGTACGTATAAACAATGTGAAAAACATAACTGAAACTAGGCTAGGATATTAAAGAGACTCAAAAGCTACTTTATTCTGTCTCTGATAAAGACAGAAGCAGATCTAAAATGCTTGACCCTGGGTCACTTCAACTGTCAGGCCTTAGGCTGCGCAGGAGATGTGCGCTAGCTTTTTTTAGCATCCATAATGGCTTGTGAAGGAAGCTTTTCAGAATAATAGAGGCATAGAAAATAGATGGTTAATAGTGTTCCAGTCCATTTTTCTGTGAGAAACAAGAGCCTTCCTTACAATATGCGCTCTTTCCCTTACTGCTCTGTCGCGCCTGGTTCAGGTCGACTAGCATTTTGGCTGTCATTAAGAAGCTGCTCCGCTGTGCTGGATCCAGTGTACAGGGGAGAACAGAGTCATGTTACTGAAATGGGTGTGTTTCTTTGTCTCTTGGACTGTCTGTAATTGTGTGCCCGGGGCAGCTGGCAGAGTAGAAGTGTCTCTGATGGCTTATTTTGCTCGTTGAGATGGTACGAGCTATGCCAGCGAAGGCAACTTGTTTAAGGTGTCAGCTGTGTCCTGCAGTGGAGGGGGGTAGCTTGCACAGCTCTGCCAGCGAGTCTTTTCCAGTATCAACCTGGTTTTGTGGCTTTCCGTATCCTGTCATTGAAATGCCATTGCACCCAACCTTCAATATGTGACAGTCCCTGAAGTGTTCGTGCACTGTCTAAAGTGATTTGCAGTGCAGCACATCTGAGTAGACAGTATGCAAACCATATCATTTTGGTATGTAAAAACTCTCCTGGTATGTTAAGTACTCTAATTTTGTTTGGCTGCTCCAAGTTATTTCCTCTTATCCTAAAAAGAATGCATCTTCAACCTCAGCCATACATCATTCCAAATTAATTGTTTGACCTCATCTCTTTTTTTTTTTTTGAGGGCTAATTTGATGGCATGATTGTAGTTCATAAGTTAAGTAGGCTCTTGTTTTCAAGAATATGAAAACCCCTATAACGTGTCTATGTTTGCTGTGAAGTTGAGCTTTGATCATGTTTAATTGGAAGGGTCAGTTGGTAACTCTTCTGTTGATGCAGAACATCTTCAGGAGAGGAGAATTACGAGCCTAAGAGTGTGTACTGGGATCTGCAGGCAGCAATTCAGTTCTTGTGCTTTTCAGTTTTGGTCTTGCTCATTAAAACTTTGCAAATGAATAGCATTAACATATGTGACTTCTGCTTTTAAAAGCTACGAGGTGAAAAATCGCAGTTGACAAACTGTTTTCTAGCTTCTAGATGACTCAACTGAATGCTATCCCACAGCAATTAGGCATTTAGAGTGAGTGCAGTAGGTGAAGTTGAAGTGGAAGCTGCAGCATGTTGTGCCATATTTCTTGCAGGAAAAAACCAATCTGAAGTTACATGGGAGTAAGTGTCTTGCATGATGCAGTCTCCTCTTAAGCATATTTCTTAAACTCCCTTGAGTCTGAATTGGCAGTTTTATACCAATTCATGTCAATGGTAGAGTAATATGTAGTGACATAAGCCTCCGTTACCTGCTTTTCATTGCCACTTAGAGCTTCATCTTTCCGTTGTGTTTGGATGCCAACACAAACAGAGGTCTTCAAACATACAGTTAATTACCTGTAGCGCAAAGAGCGTCATTAGTGTTTTAAGTACTGGTTTTCTGGAGTATTCAGCTGAGTTGCCCTCAATGGATCTCAGTTTTGCGGGCATCTAAACAAAGTAGCCACTGTCCAGGAGAGCGGTAGCATGAAGAGCTGATATTAAGTGTGCAGGGATTTCCTTTCCAGGGGTGACAACGCAGTAACGCAGTGTTATGGTTTCATGGCACACATCAACGAGGCCTGAGCTTGCAGTAAGTGGGAGCCAGTCTTTCTCTGTGTTCTGGGTGAGCTACTTCATGTCGTTAGCAAAGTATGTGTGTATATCTATGTGTGTGTACGCGCATATATGGGCCCTTACTGCAGAATGCCTAAAGCCTCGTAGGTGCATAGCCTGCCTTGTTCATGTAACCATCCCCATAATCACTACTTGAGTTTGACCTGTTAGTGGCTGCTGCTTAAGTGTAGCGTTTAGTTGACTTGGGAAACTGCCATTTCAGGCGAATGATGGTTTGAAGTATTGTCAGGAGAGAAGTTTCCTAATCTTCTGTAAGAAAGCTGAGCCTTTCTCTGGCCCTTTAGGGTCAGGCATACCAGTGGGATAGGGAGGGTTGTATAGTTGCTGTATTACTGCCGTGTGCATCCTTTGGATTTCTCAGTGTGTTCCCTAGAGCTCTTTGATGTTCTTCAGCTTCTTGACCACTGTATTAGATGTGTGAGTAATACCTACTTAAACGGTACATTCATGGATGCTTGAATAAATTTGGCACTTCTACTTGTCCAGACTCACTAATGCTCTTTTTTTGGCATATTCGACTCTGCAGATGGCTTCAGGTCCTCTGGTTCAGTTTAACGGCAACAATTCCAAATCTTTGGCATAATTATACAGTGTGGTTCATGCTGAAGAATTCAACTGAAAAATAGCTAGTACACAGCTTCGCTCTTTTGACTGGCTCCAAATACTTTGCTGAGAGTTTGCTTCTAATCTGCATTATCTACAAGTCACTGAATGCCTGTCTCATATTTTTCTCATCTGTCTGTTTTCTTCTCTTATTTAGCTTGTTTGTTCTTCTTCCCTTGGGTCACCATTCCTTGTAAATGCAGATTTTGGATTCTTTTGATAGTTAAGGCTTAAGGTCTGACTTTTCTGTTCTGTGATAATGCAGGTGTGCTGTGTATAGCATGGGAAATGAGGGGTTTTTTTCCCCTTTTAGCCCTCTTCAGAAGTGAGTTCAAATACCGATGATGTTAGCTGGCTTAGATAGCAGTCTAGTACAGCAAATAGCTATGTTTTTTGGCAGACAACTGTAGGTGTACAGGTTGTGCAAGGTAAACTATGCCATAGGGATCCCATTGAGAAGTGTACTACGCTTAGAAGCCTGGCAAAATTTCAGTGGAGTGCCCTTATCAATTGACTGGCTTTTAAGCACGCTGCCCTGGGATATTTAAGTATGATTTCAAAGTGCCTGCTGTTTATTGAGGCTAATGGAAGTGCTTGCTACTTAGTAAGCAAACTCTGAGTTAAATGAGAAGTGTGAAGAATTGAGGAAAAGCCAAACGACTCTTTGGGTGACCTGAGAGCAGGAGACCTGAGACCCAGGGAGGGAGCTTCCCAGGATGCGGCGATATGCATCTCTTAAGGGTGACAGACTTGTTGAGGTGGGAAGGGACCTCTGGGGATTGTCAAGTTCAGCCCTTGCTGTTCAGAGCAGGCTTCTTGGGACTGTGTCTGTTTGGGTTTTGAGTATCTCCAAGGGTGAAGACTTCAAAACCTCTTTGGGCAACCTGTTCCAGTGCTTGATCATTCTCACAGTAAAAAAAAAAAAAGCCACTTTGTATGCTTAAGTGGAATTTCCTATATTTCAGTTTACATCGGCTGCCTCTTGTCCTTTCGCTGGGTAGACTCTGGTTCAGTTTTTACATCCCCACCTTTTCCACCTCACCAGCTATTTTTGGAAATAGATATTTTTGTGGGCAAAGCCTTCTGTTTTTTGAAGCTGGAAGAGGTATTTGCTGTAAGGTTGTGTGACACTGGGAGAAGAGAAAATACTTGAGATTCTGGAAGGTCCAGTGGGCCCCTAGAAATGGATAATAAGTGATTAAATATTTTTCTGGCTTCAAAATTAATAGCATGTGTGTAATGGTTCCTTGTGATGTCTTAACTAAGTCCAGTAATGTACTGAACTTACTCCATCAAAAACATAGCTTCTTGCTGTGACCTGCAAACACTTTCCCTCTGGGGTTGTTTCCAATTTTCAGAAGTATTTGCTCTGCATTTCTCAATAAGCCATAGTAGAGGTATTTCCCCTCCTGTCTTGTTCCAAGATTTGCTTCTTTTCCTGTTAGTAACTCCGTTTACAAGTGTCAGCTGAGCAATCTTGCAATATGCAAATGTCTGCCCTAAAATTTGGGTGTGAATTGGACTGTTCAGTTTGGGGCTGTGAACAACTTGCTCCAAAGTGACCTTTCCTGTAAAAGGAGAGCTGGAAACTAGTGGCAGCTCTGCCTGTAGTTCCTGACTACGTGGAGAGCAGTTATTAGTACACTCATGTGCAATGTCTGTTGTTTACATCCGATAATCCGATAATGGCTTCCTCATTTCAGCCTTTCCAGAAGGAGATGATGCTTATTTATTTGTTTTCCTGTTCAGGAAAAAGGTCTTTTCTTAATGGGCAGTGTAATTACATATAGCGGGGCCTGTTTCTTTGATCTGTTTTGACAGTTTAAATGTGCTGAGGTAAGTCCTAGCTGACTAATTCATATATCATTTTAAATCGATGCAAGTCTCTTCTTACCCCTAAGCGTGTGGCGGGGTCTAATCGGGACCACTTCGGAAGGTGTTGGTGTGGAGCCATTGGAGTTCTGATTATGTTCAGGCTTACGTTGCCTGCGTCTTACAGCCAGAGCTCTCTGTACACATTGGTGCTGATGGAGTCATCTCTAAGACTTTTCATTGTGAGGGGTTATTCCAGCTGCCTTGGCAAAGTGCAGCAATCAAATTGCCTCAAGGAAAATTTTCCCTTAATTCTAATTTTTCCTCTCTGTGGTTTTCCTTACCTTAAACCTTGCTTGTTCTGCCTTCATCGATATGAAGAGCATGAAAGGAGAGCAATCTATGAAGTTAACAGCACATCTTTCTTTGTGGAAAATCCTTCCTATCCACTCTACAATAGACTTGGCAGACACGTTTGAATTCAAGTTAAGGTTTTAAATATTTCAGAGATATAGATCCATATGGTATGATGTTCAACTAATTAACATAAATATTTATGTGATAACTTACTAGCTAAGATTCACTCTACATGGTACGATGAAAAACACTTCATAATTAAGTCTTAGCAGCTGAAGTTAGATGTGTTTCTTCTGAACAGATCTATATTTTATTTGAATAGAACTGAGTTAATTTGTCTAACCTTTCGTGACTTATCTTTCTTGTTCCTTTTTTACAGAGAAATCGTAATAGTGGTTATACAAAATGCTCTTTGCTGTCCTGTGCTTAATCAATTAATCACAACAGTGAAATTTTCTTTTCTTCTACAGAAAAAGATGGCAAAGCCTTTCATCCAACATATGAAGAAAAACTCAAACTTGTGGCGCTGCACAAGCAGGTTCTGCTGGGACCTTACAACCCTGACACTTGCCCTGAAGTTGGATTCTTTGATGTGCTGGGGAATGATAGAAGGTAAAAGGGCTGGTGCTCTTGTTGATCTTAACTCTGCTTTCCCTGTCTGAAGAAAACATCGTGCAATTTCTGCAATAAGACAACAAGTATGTGGGTTGCGTCATTGTGTGTGTATGGTAGTGGATAGTGAGAGTGGCCTCTTCAAATACATCTTAGAAATCCGAGTTACAGTTCAGTAAAGGAGCTAACAGAAGATTATTGGGTTTTTTCAACGACATTAGGAAAAGCTGCTGTGCCAACAGCCCAATTTCTCATAGCAGTTTAAGACTTGGTTAGCTGTGCATTAAGGTGCAGGCCCATGTTTCATCCTAACTCCACACCAGGGCTACAGCATGCCAAGCCTTTTGCCAATGGTAGCAGCGTTCATCATCGCTTTTGTTAATATCAAAGCTAACTTTTGAAATCAGACACCTGATGCATTCGAACTCTAAGTAAATTCTTGTGAGATCTGGGCAGTCTCAGGCCTGTCGCTTGTAGTGCTTGCAGTTCAGGCTGCATTTCTGCTGTTCATTGTTGCTATTTCTAGTGTGAAGGCCATGTGCCACACAGCACTGGCTTCTTGGAGCTCGACCTAGGGCACTGCTTTTGCCCAGACAGAGGTAGCCTTCCTTTAGGAAGAACCAGGCTGTTGCATTCAACTAACTCAAGCGCTGTAATCGATGGTTGTTACTATGTTTGTTCATCTGAGAAAACATATGCTTTTTTTTTCACAAATGAGAGTGCAAGAGGGGTAAAAAATATTTAATGTTCACTTGCATCTAGGAAGTTTTTGAATGTAGTTCAGAATTCAAAGTAAGGTTGATGGTATATATGAGATTTCATATAAGCACTGTTATGTCTGTCTGAAAGGGTTCTTCTGGTGCAGGCAGAAGAGAGCACTGAAACCTGCAGGTTTAAGATCTGTCTTTGAATGGGAGAAAATTGTTGGTTCTCTGAAACTGCATATGATAAAGTTTGGTCCCTGATCTCCCAACTTTTTTTTTTTTCTTTGCTGGGTTCTGAGAGTTCACTACTGACTGGAAAAGAGTTCAGTCTTCTGTTATTTCAGCTGATTTCTCTCTCTGTCAGGAAGGAATGGGCTGCCCTTGGAAACATGTCAAAGCAGAAAGCTATGACAGAATTTGTTAAGCTCCTGAATAGGTGCTGCCACTTGTTTTCAACCTATGTCACTTCCCACAAGATAGAGAAGGAAGAACAAGAAAAGAAAAGGTAATGTTTGAGTCCTTTGGTGTTGGAGTATTTTGAGTGTATAACTCTTGACCTGTGGACAGTGTCACAGCTAGCTTAGGTTGAAGTCGTCTTGGCAAGAGAAATGCTTGAAGTTTTAGGTGGTTGTGGTACCATTTGATCTCTTTAAGCCTTTTTACTTTGCCAGTAATGAACAATTGTTTCTGAGGTGAAGACACCTAGAATATAAGGAGTTTTTTAAATTTTGCTGATACTGTCATCTGTTTAAGAAATGCACACTTCACAAAATGTCTGCCCTGATATGTCTGTGGACTAAATGTATACAGAACATGAAACTGTCAGGTGCTTTAAACTCCCTCTTCTAGTATGGGTTAGCAACTTGACAAAGGCTATCGTCTACTATCGTTTACATATCATGTGATTATTAAACTGTAGTATCCATGTAATCATTGAACATATGTTAAAGCTTGGAAGATGTGTTTAAGGTTTCCAGACAATTTTTCCTATTGCTCTCTGCTAAGGATAGTATAGTAATAGGTTAGAATGAATATCAAATTACAATACAGAATTTATACTTACGATGCTGCACAGTGCAGTAAAACTAAACATTAATATGTTTTCTTCTTGTGTCCAATAAGACACTTCTGCAAATTGAAGTGGGAGGAGATGATACCAAACAAAAAGCCTTATTGGGCAGGCAAAAGGCAGGTTACAGCATGTTGAAAATAACTCATCCTAGGATTGTAGAAAGGCTGAAATATCTTATTGAGTGGATGTTGCAGAAGAGAAGAGGAAGAACGAAGGCGGCGTGAAGAGGAGGAGCGTGAGCGTTTACAAAAAGAAGAAGAAAAACGTAGGCGAGAAGAAGAGGAAAGGCTGAGAAGAGAAGAAGAGGAGAGGAGGAGAATAGAGGAGGAACGACTTCGGATGGAACAACAGAAGTGAGTAGTTGAAACAAACAATACTTCAAAGGAAACAACTGCCTTACACTTGAGACAATTGTATCTGTCTGTTTAAATAGCTATGCTAGAATTGAGTACCTGAAGTTCAGAGCACTCGAGTCTGGCAGTGACATTTGCATCCTTAGTTAAGAGGGACACAGTTTTTAGAGAATAATTATCCTAACGTGTTGTTGTACGCAGCCTTCTCAGATGAATGTGCCAAGAAGCTTTGTTTAAAGAGAAGCTCTGGAAGTTTTTGGGTTTGAGGGCTGCACCTCATGAAAACTTGTGGCTCTGCTGCTTAAATGATTAATGTTGCACTCAGCTGAGCAGAGTTAAGTGTCCAACTGGAAGCATTGGTTGAACTGTGACTTGGAAGTTTATATCCTTTCACAGGAAGTGGAGCCTTGAAAAAGGGTAACTGCAGTTCATCGGTGTCTTCTGAATGCATGGCTGAAATTTTCTTTGTAGTCTAAGACTACCTACTTAAAGATGCTCCCTTTCTAGGAACTGTGAAGTGTCTGCAAATCTCATTTCTACGCTGGCAATCATTGGATCTTAGCACCTTTCTAAAAGGAGTTCACGTTCAAATGCAGTTAACCTCCGTTTGTAGCCCGAATTAAGTTGTTTACTTAGAGTATACAGCTCTAGTTACATTTCGTTGTTCCCATCACATCCATGTGCTGAAAACATGGATCCAGCATTGCACACATAATATGTAAGAGAATAGTAGATCATCAAAGCTGTTCCACATCAGTCAGCAATCATTTTCCTTAACAAAAATATCTTTGCAGGAGGTGTCTCTGAAGTAGATCCTGTGCTTGCTATGTAGTGGTTTTGAGAAGGGAGCAAATAATTAATCCACAAGTTTTACTGTTTGTTTAGCACTGTGGGAGCCAGAGAAGTGTAAAATGCAGACATAAATGAACAGAGAATACAACAGAAAAATGTTGCACAGTGCTAAGTAACAAGAAGTGTGGTATGCCTTGCAGTTAAGAGATTATTTTACATGAATGGCAGTTGCGTATTAAGTGGTTGTAACAGGCTACAGAGATAAAGAATTTAGACAGAAAAGGAATATGGATACATGTATACAGGCCAAGTGTGTCTAAAGTGGTCACAGTTCTGCTGAAATAGTAAATCTTACCTTTTAGGATACAAATGAGCCTAATACTGGAGCTTTTAGAGGATGATTTTGGGGGAAGGAAGAAGGGCAGGAAGCAAAGAATTATTCCTGCATTTGTGTGATACTTCTTTCTTCCCCTGAATCATCGATAGCTGGTCACTGATAGACGTAATGTGAGACAAAACAAACTTTGTATCTCGTTAGTTTTTTACTATATAGCTTCAGTTAGCCTTCTGGAGAGAGGAGGAAAACTGAACCTGTGCTTAAGTAACTCCTGTGTTCCTCCTCAAGTTTCAGCAGTTGAGTTTATTGGAGACACAGATGCCCTATTTGGCAGCATTTTTGCTGTTCCTGAATTAGGCCACAGTCAGTCGTGCTTTTCATATCTGTTTGCATACTGTCCTGGGAAATTAAGATAGTAATGTGGTGTGGTTTTTTTAGATTTACCAAAAAGCATTGGCGTGCTGTACCACAGCGGGTTTGTTCCTATCAATATTTGTAGAAGGGCTGCTAGAAGGATGGTTTCTGCAGGTTTTCTGGAGGAACCAAATGTGGGTTTTTTCCCTTGTTTGTTTGAGAAATGTAGTCATGCAATTTTTCTAGCACTACCTCTCTATCAGACTACAGATTGAGAATTATATAAGAGGTCTTGTTTTGTTTTGTTTTTTTTTTTAACATTAGATGTTTTCAAACATTGGGTAGAAATTGTTGCTCCCTTCTTTATATTGTGAGCATATTTTTAGGCAGAATTCACATTTCCATTACCTCTGGGCTCTGCTCTATTATGCAGATTTGTTTTAATTGGTTTTTGCAGGAATTGAATTAACTGTCTTTGAGGCCACTTAGATCACTTAAGTACAGGGATTTCCCCAGTACCCTGAGCTGCTTGTAATCTTCCCACTCTCCTCCCACCAATCTAGGCAACAGATAATGGCAGCACTGAACTCCCAGACTGCAATTCAGTTCCAGCAGTATGCAGCCCAGCAGTATCCGGGCAACTACGAACAGCAGCAGATCCTAATTCGGCAGCTCCAGGAACAGCATTATCAACAATACATGCAGCAGTTGTATCAAGTCCAGCTTGCACAGCAGCAGGTATGGCTGACCAGATGAGACACTTAGATTTTGCATCCCAGGCTGTCTTTGGGAGATGTTAACTTGTCTACCCTTACCCCCTTGAAAAGCTAATTGCTACAAGGAGAGATAGTGTTTAGCGACTAATGCTGCTTCAGATTCAAAGCCCCTTTATTTAATCTTTTTGAGTAGCTTTCTGAAGCAGCTGTTAGTTAAGAAAATTCTAAGCAGTCTTTAATTACTTTGTTCCATACAATTCTTGGATACCAAATGTGAAGCGCTCTGCTGCAGCATCTATTGTGTGTCTAATTTAATGGGGGTACATACCAGTGCATCTGAGCACAAACCAACCTATTCAAGTGACTCTCCATGTAGGTATTGCTCCTGAAGACCTGTGCAGAGCAGCAGGCTTTGGTCAGCCATGTGTTTCCAGCTGAACGTGCATGTAGCACTGTCACATCACTACTGGGTTTGAGATTGTTCCTCCCTGTCAACTTGAGCACTGCTGACTTCTCTCTCCTTTTGCACCTATTGTCTGACATCAGTATCTAATTCATTTGCTTGCCTGCAATAGACTGCTTGTGGTTTGGGTGGGAAGACAGACTTTCATATTTCTGGTAGCAATGGGTGGCAGTAGTACCTTACTTCTTTGCAAGGGTTTTGTGCCTGGGCTTGAAAAGCTACTTCTCTGTTTAGGGAAATCTTGAATCTCTGGCAAATGTGCTATATTCACATATCAAGCTATTTTAAAGGTCAAAGATGTCCACCTGTAACAGATGTAAGCCAGACTTCAGGTTCTAGTGTGTCTGATCTCTCTGGGTAGGACCTGACTCTTAAATGGCCTAAAACTGCTAGCCTGAGGTCTATTGTTCTTGAGCTAGAGACCTAAAATACAGTAACTAATTTCCTGTGAAGTCATCTGTATTTGGACAAGACTGATGCCCTCAGCAAAAAACTGTCCAAGGAAGGAACCCACATGGCCCACGTGAACCTCATAAGTTCAGTAAGGCCAAGTGCAAGGTCCCGCACCTGGGTAGGGACAACCACCCAGTATCAATATAGACTGTGGGATGAATGGATTGAGAGCAGCCCTACAGAGCTGGACTTGGGGATAGTGGTGGATGAAAAACTGGATATGAGCTGGCAATGTGCAGTTGCAGCCCAGAAAATCAATCATATCCTGGGCTGCGTAAAAAGTGTGGCCAGAAGGCTGAGGGAGGTAACTCTCCCCTTCTACTCAGCTCTCATGAGACCCCACCTGGAGTCCTGTATCCAGCTCTGGGGTCCCCAGTACGAGACAGACATGGACCTGTTGGAGCAGGTCCAGAGGAGGGCCACAAAAATGATCAGAGGGCTGGAACCCCTCTCCTATGAGGAAAGACTGAGAGCTGGGGTGGAGAAGCTGGAGCCTGGAGAAGAGAAGGCTCCAGGGAGACCTTATTGCAGCCTTTCAATACTTAAAAGGGGCTTATAAGCAAGACGGAGGAAGACTTTTGACCAGGGCTTGTAGTGACAGGACAAAGGGCAATGGCTTTAAACTGAAAGAGGGTAGGTGTAGACTGGACATAAGGAAGTTTTGTACAGTGAGGGTGGTGAGACACTGGACCAGGTTGCCCAGAGAAGTTATGGATGCCCCATCATTGGAAGTGTTCAAGGTCAGGTTGGACAGAGCTTTGAGCAACCTGACCCAGTAAAAGATGTCTTTGCCCATGGCAGGGGTGTTGGACCAAATGATCTTTAAAGGTCCCTTCCAACCCAAAGCATGATTCGGTGGAGTTGAAGTGGTAAAGGAAAGTCAGAGGCTTCCTGCCTTGTAATAGCAACTCTTGAAGCTTAATGCTACCTTGATACCAATGCTTTGGTGTCATAGTGGTAAGCAAAAGCTATAGCCTCATTAGTCTTGTCATAGAATGATAGACTCGTTAAGGTTGGAAAAGACTTTTAAGGTCATCAAGTCCAACCGTAAGCCTAGCACTGCCAAGTCCACCACTAAACCATGTCCCTAAGCACCACATCTACCCGTCTTTTAAATACCTCCAGGGATGGTGACTCAACCGCTTCCCTGGGCAGCCTGTGCCAGTGCTTGTTAACCCTTTCAGTGAATAAATTTTTCCTCATATCCAACCTAAACCTCTCCTGGTGCAACTTGAGGCTGTTTCCTCTCATTCTTGATGCCTTCTGTAATTGATATTACTCCCTGGAGACTGAGGTGTCTGAGATGCTGCTGCCAATTTTCTTCAATGCTATCAGCACTGGTCCTTTCAATCACGGCTGTTTGCTTTTGACATACAGAAGGCTAGTGCCCTCCAAGACCCAGGGCAAAACAGCCTTTTCTTTCTAGTGGCTTGCAAAATACTAAGCCTGCCAGGCAATGAAGCTTATCTTTCAAATCTCTACTTGGACAACTTTTGTAGAGAAGAAGCGTATAACAGAGCTAAAATTATCTAATTCTACTTTGGACTTCTTATTAAATACACCTGAAAAGACTCATGTAGCCTCCACAACACTTCTGAGGAATACTTTCATTTTGGGTGCCTGTAACTCAGCTGCCTTGGGATCTGTTAGTACAGTTAAAAAGTGCTGATCTGTTGTGGTTGCTTACAGATCAGCTTCTGATACAATTAATTTTGGAAAGGCTATATGCAATAGTTTTCTAGAAGAGTTCTCACCACTCTGCATTGAATCACTGCATAGAACTTCTTTAGTAGAAGGTGGATCTGGGCAGCATCTGTACAATTGCTCAAATTTGAAATCTAACTAATATTTGAATATATTGTCTTCGTACTCCTTCAGGGTACCTGATGAACTATATTCCATTCGTTCATCAAAATCGTGTGCTTATTAGGTTATTCTTCAAAGAATCGTACTGTCAGTTATACCTTTGCCCTGCCCCAACAAAAAAGTGTATGTAATTGCTCTGTACTGATAACTAGGGGCAGGGGAATAAGCTGTGAAGCTGAAGGAATAATGCATCCTGCTTAAATCCAAAAGGATGGCTGTTACTTTATATAATCTCTTTTCAGGTGTATTTAATCCTTTGCACAGGGACAGCATGATAAATTCTATCTAAAGAGTTTCAAAGTACATAAGTCATGTTCTAAAAGCAGCGCCTCTGAGACTTAATAACGCTTCTCCCAGACTACTCACAGTCCTTGTGGCTCTTACGCTTCCTGCTTTCATATTAAATAACTGTCTTTGTTGGGTATCATGAATTTGATAGAGAACCCTGTTGAGCAAGTTAACTCACAAATTGGCAAAGTACTTAATAGACCTTAAATAATTCCAGTTCTTTAGACCTGGATGAGCTCAGGCTAGAACCCTTTCAGCCCACCGGTAAAAACAGGAAACAAGTTGTCACTTTCAATTTTGAAAGAAATGTTATAGCAGTTACTGGAATGCAGAACTTCCATGGTTAAGTGCAAGAGTTTATTGTGCATGCCCTAATTAACTTGAAAGTCAAGTCTCTTTCTTCAGGTTGTATCCACCGGCCTAGAACAAAGTGACTTCACTTCTCCTGCTACTAAGTACATGTAACTCTCGCTGGTTAACGTGTGCTGCTTCTGGTCTTTGTGTCAAGCCTCCTCGTGGGGTGCAGGGGGAGATTTTTTCTTCAAAGTGTCTTTATACCTTCTGCTGGAAGAGGGAGACATCTTGGGACGTTTTGGTTTTACTTGACTTAATTTCTGTCATTTTTAGGCAGCCTTACAAAAACAGCAGGAGGCGGTTGTGGCAGCGACAGGGACGCCGCTGGCTACTGCATCGAAGGTGAATGCACCTGCCCCAGGGGACACCCCATCTGTTAATGGGCAGGCCAGTGCACATGCAGACAGCCTTGAAAAAGAGCTGGATCCAGAGGCTTTGGAAGAAGCACTGGAGAATGGACCAAAAGGTAGGACTAGCTAGATTCCTTAATTAAAAATAAATAGTGAAAGCCTTTCTTAGGATTGAGATGTCTTAAGTATGGTTACTATGGCTCTTTGCTTGGCTTCATTGGGCTATGCAAGAGCTAGGTTTGATTCCTGGGTCCAGTTTCTCTCAAGGGAGAACAATATTGCACAGGCAAAACTCAGCTTTGGCACGTGGGAAAGAGGAAGCAACAAAAGCATTCAAGCAAAGTAGATGGGATCCAGAACCTCCTTTCACTCTTGACTTGAAGGAAAGGAGCATGAAAGTTCTAGCAGAAAGCTGTTCTGTGCAGAAACTTGTTCAAACTTACTTGAACTCGGGTCAAAACTGAGTGTTGATTTAGCCTTGCAGATTAAAATAAAGCCAAATCCTTCTTACTCTCTCTGAATGCTGTGGCTTAGCCCTGTCCTATGTGCAGTCCGGACTGCTGTCCCCTCACATTTCCCACCTTCTTCAAACAGCTTCTAGGAAGCTGTGGAAGTGGAGCAGGAAAAGTAGCCTCCCAGCAGCTCTCTCCTCACTGGTATTTTTGGGCGTTACCTCTGTACTTTCATCCACAGTCAGTAGTCTTCAAAAGACTTGCTTGGATCCCAGTATGGAGCCAGCACTAGCATGGTCCCTGTCTGCATAGTGAGGTGTTCAGTAATTTTAGTCAATATTTGACAACTTCTAGACAAATCACAACCTCTGGGTCTGTCACATTAAAGATCTTTACAATAAAGGGTCTGTGCAATGTAACCCCGTCACCCATAGCAATGCGTCTGTCTTCTGAGTCTTCTCTGCATAAGCACTGTCAGTTTAAATGTGGCAGATGGGCATACTGGTAGCATTTGTGTGCATGCTTATACCTAAACTTGCACTGCGTTTCGTGCAACTTTTAATCTGAGAAAAGATGTTTCTTCAGGAAAAAAACCCAAGTAAATTATTTAGAAGCAACTCTGATGCTAGTGGTCCTCAAGTGCCCCTAAAGCACACTTAAGCATGCAACATAAATAACTGAAACAAAAGTTTAACTGGGGTATTTTCCCTCTCTTCAGATTCTGTTCCAGTAATAGCTGCCCCATCGATGTGGACACGACCCCAGATAAAAGACTTCAAGGAAAAAATCCGGCAGGATGCAGACTCTGTGATCACAGTGGGCCGAGGAGAAGTGGTTACAGTTAGAGTACCAACTCATGAAGAGGGGTCTTACCTCTTTTGGGAGTTTGCTACAGACAATTATGACATTGGGTTTGGGGTGTATTTTGAATGGACAGACTCCCCTAATACTGCGGTCAGCGTGCATGTCAGTGAATCCAGTGATGATGAGGATGAAGAAGAAGGTAAGCATGCTTATTTATATAAACTGCCAGTCCTACAGAGCTTGCCATGGGGAAAAGCCCAATGATTGTCTTGTGTAATCTCTTAGTTCCCCCAGTTTCCATGTAGCTGGAATCTTGTCTTCAATTTTGAATAGGAAGTGCAATTCTGAAAGTAACTTCAGTCACCTCATTTGGTCACGATAGGTTAAAGCAGTCAAGGGTGGGGAAATCCTTTTCCTAAGTTTTACTTACTCCTTGGTGTGCCCTCTTGTCCAATTCAGCCATTCAGTAAGCTAGATTGAAACCCGTACCATAATGGAGCATAGTGGATCTGCACACTGAAAGCCTTAAGAAAAATCCTGCCCTGCTGTTCATGAACTTTTTCTAGGGAGGAAATTTCCTTGAGGCTTCAACAAAATGGCTTAAAAGAGCAATTCCTGATAGTGGCCAGGATGCAGATCACAGCCTTTACCTACAGGGGAGTTTAGCTTACCATCAGAAAAAAATGTTTTTAAATGAGCGTGTGATCTGCTTAGAAGGAACTGCTCTGACATAGGAAGCTGTGGCCTTCTGGATATTACTACTAAGTAATCGGTAGTAGTAAATATGTCAGATCAGTAGCAGTCAATGTGGGGTAATGTCTTAAAGAAAACTAGAGCTTGGCATCTCTACAAACTGACCCAGCTGTGCTGGGGAGATGGGTATGGTGGGTTTTAATATAGAATTGTGAAATTCATGATAAAGTGAGCATGCTTACTGTTCCTCCTGCTTTTGAATGCCTTAGCCATACTCTTGGTATGAACCCCTTCAACCCAACTGATTTTTTAACTAACAAAGAGTGCCTTGTCTAGTACAGCTCAGTCTAACTTTCTCTTGTAAAGCATCCACCCATGTTAACTGACCCTTTTTTTCCTTGCAGAAAATACTAGCAGTGAAGAAAAAGCCAAAAAGAATGCCAACAAGCCTCAGCTAGATGAAATAGTGCCTGTGTACAGACGAGACTGTCATGAAGAAGTTTATGCTGGCAGCCACCAGTACCCAGGGAGAGGAGTTTATCTCCTTAAATTTGACAACTCCTACTCTCTATGGAGGTCAAAAACAGTTTACTACAGAGTTTATTATACTAGATAAAGGTGTGGCTGTGTCTGAGGCTGGGCTGTGCAGAAGATGTCATTTTATTTGGAATATTCTTCAAGCATAATGGATCCTTTTGAGTCTGTGTTTTATCCTGTCTGTATCTGTATGATTTGTGTGAACTTTAGCAAGTAGACACTGGGATCTTCCTGCTCCATGACACTAATGCATATTGCATTGGGCTTAACACAGGATCTCCCTAGCCCTTTTGGGTATTGGAGTTAACCAATGGAAGTCATTGGCTCCAGTGCTAAGGTCACATCAGTTGCATTTGTTAAAGCCTCATGAAAAAGGGGGAGGGAGTTGCTGGCTCACTGGCTGGGTGATCTGATGTTTTCAGGTCTGGATGCTTTGAATAACTTGTTAATGGTTAATTTAAAGGTCCCATAAATAACTGGTAGATTTGGATGCAGTTTGCTGTGTAGCAAGTTTCTCTTAACTGTAATTGAATGTCAGATTTTTACACCATTAAAACTTGAAACTTTAAGTTGATGCAGTTTAGAAACAAGTTGTCTCGCTTCTGTCCTCATCAAAGAAGAAACATTCAGTTCCTTAAACCAGTGTAGTGGCTAAGACAAGGATGAACAGCATCCTGACAGTATAGAAAATAACCTCTTCTGAAGATGTAAACTGAAAGACAATTAGAAGTATATGTAACAAGAAGAACCTTAATCTCTCTGCCCCGCTGCTAACCCTAGAATAAAAAAAGTCATTTTTGGGGCAATTGACTTTGAACCAGGGCACAAGCTATTTCTAAGTTTGGTGGGTTTTTAATGGGGTAGACTTTAAAAAAAAATATATATATATCTAGAAACCTGAAACCAGTTTCCTGCACACCGTTCTGGTTTGTCTGTTTTTGTAAAACCTGAATAAGCATGTTGTGCCTCTGAAGAACAGTAAGTCACTTTGATAAAGTATAGGAGTTAATGTTGCACTAATTATGGAAATCACTGCCAGTCCATTTTAATTTGAACTGGTGATACTTGGGTGCAGACTTTCTGCTTTAATCTGTAACTGTCCGCAGAAAGGCAGAGCGCACATACAGATACTTAATAACGTAGCTTTAATCTCAATTTCATATGGTTTGGTTGGGGCATTTCATATTTTGTATTGTGGAAAAACGCAGGTGGCTACTTGACTTGAGGCTGCAGTAGGAATCCGCTCTTCTTTGAGCCCTGCACCCCAGGGGTGATGTGTTGCAGTGGCGACTTACGTAAGTGCTCTCTGTGTGGGTAATGCACTTTGTTACTGAAAGAAAATGGTTACTTTGAGTCTCTCGGATCAGTTCTTGCAGTAAGACTTCCATTGATTAGCTGCAGCATGTACAGTTCCACGGCAAATGATGTTGAGTTTGCGGGATTTGTTTGAATAATCAGTTTGTACATACATGATACTTTACTTTTCTCGTATACCAACCATGGAGATACTTCTCCTAGAGTGCTTAACTTGTCATCTTGCGTTTGGTTCAGCAACACCGTACCAGCTTATAGCTAGTTAGTGCTGCTTTATCCAAAAACACTGTACAATGTTCTGCTCTTCTGTACATACAGTATATAAACCATGAATTTAGAAAGTACCTTGCTTTTAAAGAAAACTGTATTTAATGTAAAAAAAAAAAAAACTTTTAAAAAGGCAGGCACTAATATATTTCTTCCGGTCTTCAATTTAAATTTTTTTTTGTCCATACAAAAATGTTATGACTTTTTCCTCTAAGAATATCTGTTCTTGGGAGCGGTGTTTGTCGCTTTAAATGGCAGCACTTACTGTCATGTGGTGGATGTTAGAACTTTTACGTTTTCAGACTTTTTTTATTGCCTCTGGCTGTTGATTAGTACAGTACAAGTGCGATTTCAAGATACCTTGAGATAGTATTTAATCCTAATTAAAATACATTTATCTGTAATGCTGTTGGCTTTTTATTAATTTGGAAACGTTGGCATTGCTCTGTATGGCTCTTCAACTAAGATGAGCTTGTCATCTTCCCTCTTATTTTTAAAGATTCAGTACTGTGCTAACGCTGTGGTTTTAGCAGCCGAATCACTTGGGCCAAAGGCTCCGCACAAGAAGTGTTACTAGCTCGCTGGATGAGGCCATCTGTCAATACTAGAAGAGCCCAGCTTGAACAGCATCGCCGCTTTGGTTTTTGAAAGTGATCTTCTGTAGCAGAAATGGTTGGATGTGGGCAGCCAAAAGTTAGGAGCCATTTTCTGCCTAGGAGAAAGGTGCCTGCCTTTGCTCCTGAGGCTTAATGAACCCAGCCCCAAGGGGCAGGAGGGGCTGGATGTGTTGTCCTGAAAAGCCCTTGGCCCAAAGGGCAAGAGACAGGCAGGACCATGTGCGGTTTAGGCTGAACAAGAAGAAAAGCATGAACCTAGAGGCAAAGAGGCTAGTTATGCTAAGGTTTCTGTTGGCCAAAATCACCCTTTGCTGCTTACCTGCTACTAGGCAGTAGCTTATCCTGGAGCTGAGGCTTTGAACCTCCTGAAGCGGGCTTTGCACTAGTTTGATCTGTGGTCCAGGTCTCGTTGGCCCCGTCTGCCCCCATAGACAGCGGCCTCTCAAGCTGCTGCTTCCAGATCTCGCCTGGGGAGCAGAAGTCTCCTCAGTGAGAACAACGCAAGTGCTGTGCTGCTAGAACCAAGATGCCGAGAAGTTCAATGTACCATATAGTCTAGGTATGCTACAAACTAGTTTCACATGAAATGTGCAAGTGCATTGAAAACCAAAGTAATTACAGCAGCAAGCCTACCCCAACTGGACCTATTTTCCCTGTCTCATGCATGTATAAATTCCCCTTTCTCCAATTAAAAGTGAAGCACTGTACTCCTCGCAGCTCACTTAAGGCAGCCCTCTTCCACAAGAGACTTATTGTAAACACTTTCTGAAATGAACTGAGTCACTGGCAGTAAATCCAGGTGATGCAACATAAACAGGTTGAAAAAGCTCAGTTCCAAATATACTGGTCCTTTGAGAACTGCTAAATAATCTGAGGGACAAACCGTTGTTGGAAATGATGACGTTTTCGGAAGCACCGTTGATGCGGATGTTGCTTGTGCAGCCTCTTCTTCGAGGCAGTTGCGTGGGAGATACGAAGGCAAGGTCTTCCTCGACTCCGCTGTCCCAGAAGGATAAGCAGTGCAATTGAAACAACTTGCTAATTAAGCCACTGGGCTGCTGTATGAAATGATCCTTGCCTGTCCTCTTTGCTGTCCTTCTCCACCCCTTGGCTTTTAGCACTTTCTGCCTTGTACTTGGCTTTTTAAGTCACAGATGAAATGCTGTGTGATTTAGAGCAGCTGGATGCAACCTTTGAGGTAACTGTAATGAGCAGGGTCATAAAATCAGTTGTCTGCTGTCAGAGGAGGTCCAAGGGATAGTTTAGCCACTTAACCTCCTCCTATTTATGCAGTTCCTTTAGAAATTGTAAGAGTAGGCTGCATAGACCAGTTGAGGTACAAAGAAGCGAAGTAGCCATCCTTCACCCAAGTGCTAGCCACTTCTGCAGACTGAGTAACAGCTCAGGGCGGTAGTTAGCCGTATTAATCTAAAATAGCAAGGTGAAGGCTGCCTTCTGACTGCTCGATGCTCTCTTCTTTCTGGCACCAGATCCTGTGCTCCCCGTCCTCTTCTTTCCACCCCCCGCTACATCTGCAGTGAAAAGACTGCAAGGGGAAGCTGGAAGAAGCCCGCTTGAGATCTCTAATCCCTCCCAGCCTGTTTGACTCCTGGTCCTGGCCTCTGGCTTCAGGTCCTGTAGCTCCTGCCCTTCCTTCAGCTCCTCTGCCACGTTTGGCTGCCTCATCCACACGCTATGGGGACTGGGCCAGCACCTTCCGTACACCTGGTGCTGTTCAAAGGTGCCAGCCAGAGCCCAGCTCAAAGTCCTGCTCGCCGTACGGGGAGGCAGCGTACAAGAGGGAAAGCTTTTGGGGTTGGGTGTCTGCTTTGCCACGTGCTGGTGGGAAGAGACTTGTCGCGGAGATGCACGAGTCCTTGCGGTAATGTCGGTCCCATGCTCTGCGAGAGCAGCTTGCTTGCTTTGGGCTCAGGTGTGGCAGTGGTGTTTGCCCTGAGCTGGTTTGATAGGGCAGGTTACAAATGTGAGCTATGTGATTTTTGGGTCCATTGCTTAAAAAACAAAACTAACCTCACACCGCAGCTACATCCAGCACCACGTACTGGAAGATTAAGCAAAGCATGAAAGAGTATCCCAAAATCTTTCCTCAAATACCACTTGTTTGAGACCTGCCAGTTGGACATCAAAGGCCTTTTAAAGGTGTGAGTTTCATTGGTACAGTGTCGCAGTGGCTTCAAGAAGTATACGAAAATATTTGGATTAGTATTCATATAGATATTGCAATGCAATGTAGATACTGCATATGCAAAGTTATTGTTCAGGATCCTAAAACTAAGAAAATCACAAGGAATGAGGAAAAAGGAGGTGACACGTGTTCTCTCTACCAAGTTCTGCTCCTGGCCTTCACCATTTTCATCTTGTACCATCTTCATCATACAGAGCCACGATGAAGCTGATGAGAAACCTGCTGCTTTTCATCGAGAGGCTCAACACTGGCACACTTAGCTGGTGGCCAGATTTGGAGAAGCAATCCCTTATTTCAGCCTACACTTCTCTGGAGTTTAGTGTTTTCCTCGGTGTTGGACTTCAGGTGTTGTGCCCCCTCTTTTGTTTTAAGGGAGCGGCTGCTCGGTGAGGGTCGTTGTTCTTGCTAAACCTAGCGACTGGTCCCTGCCAGGGCCCAGGAGGAGGTTTGGTGTTACCCTCACAGCGTGTTTGAGCAAAAAATACCCCTCGGCTGTGCTCGCCTGACGGAGTAGCTGGTCTGAATGAAAAAAGCTGATTCCCTTGGCCTGGCCAGTTCACCGTTCCCCTTCCCCAGGGCTATGTGAGCTCCTGTGCCACCCCGCCAGGCCAGCTCGCGGCTCCTCTCCCACCGCGGCTGCGTCCCCGCCACAGCAGGGATACGCTGGGGAAGCATGAACGGGGCTGCCGGCCTCTCGTCTGCCCGGGGAAGTTCAAACAAGGGTTCTCCCTTGAGGAGCTGTGGGCAGGAGGGCTGCCGCTGCTCACCCAGCAAAACAAACGCTTGGCTTTCTGCCACCATTTTGTTAGTAAAACGCCTGTACAGCCATTAAGCTACGGCACAGGATGCAGGGGACAGAGTTTAGTGGGAACAGGCTCTGCAGCACGGACTGAGGGGCAGCTCTGTCCCTGCAGCCGTGGGGACCCCAGCAAAACCTCCCTCCACCTCAGGGCCAGGCACAGGCCCTCGTTTGGCTGCGGCTGCTCCTTAATCTGGCTTAGTCCTGGCCTTCAAACCCTTCCTACACCCCATGAGCAGTCAGGCATGTCCCAGGCTCACTTTCTAGACCCACCTGGACAGACCTCATGCACCACCTTGCTAGGGAAAAGTAACTCCTGAAATTACCACAAACTCCAGTATTTATTGCATATTGCAGCATTGTGCTGAGAAAAGCTCCGGCTCATGCACCTTCCCACGAGCCCGGCCTCGGAGCTGCGGGGCTGAGACCGTGCAACTCGCTACACCCCCTGAGCCAGGCGAGGGGCAGCGAGGGCTCTGTCCCCCCCGGCCATGTCTCCCTGCCCTGCAGGGCTGGTCCCCGCCAAGGCAGGGGCAGTTCAGCTTTACAGGAGACCAACCCTGTTCCTCCTCATCTCCAGGTTTTTGTATCCGATGAAGCAAACCAAGCCAGCCGCAGGCTCAACCTTGTGTCTCTGCCGGTGCTCTGCAGGTGCTCAGAGCTGAAGGGCGGCTCCACGCCGGGGAAGAAAAAGGGATTTCCAAGCTAATATAAGCCACACAAAGACTTTCTGCCCTTTGCAGGTCAGCTGCAGTTTGTGTTGGAGGGCTTCAACAGTCACTTACTGACTCGAATCCGATTTCTCAGGCCCTTATCTTCCATACATGCTGTAAAACACCAGAAAGTTATTTGCAGCCTGCATTGGGATAGTCAAACAAGACTGCAGAGCAAGCGCAGAGCAACTAGCTGAGCTCTACGTGGTTCTTGTAAAATCTGGTTATGGTTTGAAGAGAACAGAGATTTTTCCTGTCTAAAAAAAAATGTCATTAAGCCTCGGCTTGTTTCAGACACTCAGGGAAGTGACTTCAGTGCATGCCTAGTGATGGGAAGAACAAGGCGGGAAATGTTTGAATGCTGGTTTCAGCCATGCCCATTGCCAAGCTCAGCTGCCCCCAGCCAGCCCCCTGGGGCTGGGCTTTGCCCCAGCACAGCAGAGCACCAGGAGCACCTCCAGCACCCCGGCACGGCCCCGGCACAGAAACCACCCCCTGCCCCAGCCAGTTACACCCCACAAATGCCCGCCTTCGGCCCGGTGCATACCTCGGTGGGGAGCAGGGACCCTCAAACCTGCACCAAGCCAAGGCGAGGCAAGCTGGGTGGCATGGGGTAACACCAAGAAAAAACACCATCCTTTTGCAGGCACGCCGCTGCCAGTCAGAGATTAAGCTGCGCCAAATAAATTCATGCAGGTTGCTCAACCTGGCTTGGTTATTTTCTCCCGGATGAGTAACGCTGTTTTCCTAGAGCCTGTCAACAGTACTTTTCTTTGGCAAAGGCTTTCCCTGGGATGCTCGTGCCAAAACTAATTTTTACAGGTAGTCTTTTGTAGCCAGCCCACCGGTGCTGGATAAACAGGGGGCTGGGGCAGCGAGCTCCCCCTCCCAGCAGAAGGGACCCCACAAAGAGCCGCTTTCTGCTCCTCACGAAACCAGCCAGCCTGCTGGGAGATGGGCCAGCTTTCCCTCACCAGCCTCGCTGGTGGGGCTTGCAGCAGCCACGAAGCAAATTAAAACCACAGGGGAGTGGGGAGCCGCCTGCACGCCCAGCCCAGCCAGGGCTGGCTGGCTCGGTGGGTGCCAGCCCAGCAAGCCACGTCTGCACCAGAGCAGCCTGGTCTGGCCCCGGCTGTAAGAGGAGGCCCTTCCCCAGCTCCAAGGGAAGGGCAAAGGCAAAAAACAGCAGAAAAAAGAGAAATAGTGGAAGGCTCTGGCTGTTGGCTTGCTGGATTTCTGTGCTTTTGTGGGCTAGTGTGTAACTTAGGGCTGGGGTCAGGCTGCGGGAGAGATGGGGCTCGCTCTCACCGTGGTGCATGGTCCGGAGCCAAAGGGATGATGCCTGCCGGTGCCCGATGATGCCTGGTCATGCCACCTCCCTCCCGGTGTCTGCGTGCCCCCAGGGCTTTCCAAGAGCCCCGGCACCACCATCCCTGCTCAGATTCAGCCAGTGTGAGGGTCTCGGAGCCTGCGTCACACGGGAGGTCAGGGCACAACCTCATGCATGGAGAAAGCGGCAGGGGAGGGAAAACGCACCACAACTGGAAGTGGTGTAGAAAAACCTCCTCTTGCACAGAGGAGCTGCTTTGCCCATCAGTAGGAGCATTTCTCTCAACCAGGCTTGGAAAAACCTTGCTCCTGGCTGTGACCCTGCAGTTGTTTTTGGGGAGGGGAGCCACAACCCAGTGGCTGGGTTCCTGTTGGGCAGCCATCATCAGTATTTGCCATCTCCACATCGTTAGCAGCCCAAGTCCCTAATGAACTTACCCAGGCAGGCTGGGTAATGCACACGGGGCTGTGGATGCACACACCATGCCAGCACACCCCTTGAGACACGAGGATAACGTGGCTAAAGCAGCCCCGCACCGTCACGGAGGGCAGCGGGCCACCTCATGCCCACCCACCTCCCCGCCCTGGGCAGATGCAGCAGAGCAGCCGGGCTCTCCAGCCTGTTTTTGGATCATCACAACACCACGATTTGGCTCCAGATGACAAGGTCAGCCATGTCTGCCGCTGGGGGTTGGGTTTCAGCCACCACCAACATTTGAAGATACATGTGCAAAAAACCAACCCACCCTAAACCAGCAAGTAACCTGCCTGGCGTGAAACTGTCCTCCAAAGGCAACAGCAACGCTGTCACGGATGACTGGTTAGGTCACTTACTTAAAGAATCACCGTTAAAGATATTTGCAAATAGTAATTTTAATAGAAATTTATAAAAGTCTGATTTAACAAAGTTCAATGGCAAGGTTCACTCTATTACTTATTAAATGAATGGAATATATATAAAGGAGAAAAGAAAAAAAAAAGAAAATAGCATCAGTTTAAGGTCTATTCACAGTTAAAGAGAGAATCACAGGAATTTAGCAGCAATTGATCATTGGTTAATTTTTTAGCATCTACAAAGTGATCAGATAGGATTTACTACAGTATTTGAATCAATTCATGCACACACAATATGCATACAAAGGTATCTGTTAAAAATTCCCCTCGAGTTCAGCGAAACACTCACTTCAAATGAGTGTCTCAATGGGTGAAGGTTGAGCCTGAAGGAGTGGGGGGGCTGGAGTTCAGCCCAGGTCCTGTTGCCAAACGTAAGGGTTCGCAAACTCTGAGAGGCGTCCCACTCAGAGGGAGACACTGGCACAGCCTCCTGCAGTCCAGGAGAGCTCAAAGGGTCTCACCTGGTACCGCTGTTTTATAGGGTCATGAGATGATTGACTTTAGGCACCAGTAAATTTCCATCCAGTCATCATAATCTGGGTCGGTAATTACTGGAGTTCTCAAGAATTCCAGTGATGCTGGTACAGATCCACCCATACCAATCCACCTGAGTTACAATTTGGATAAGATAAGTTGCAAGACTGTCAGAGGGCAACTGATTATTCCTTGTACAGTCAGTGCTACTCCTACCATAACCATGCAGGAGTTCCTGGTATGGTCAAGGGACTCTTAACCACCAAACTCATTGCACAAAGGCCAAGTCTTGATGGGAATTACTGAGATCGTAAAGCTGTCCAGGAGGGGGCGGGGGGGGAAGATGCACCACCACAAACACCCACCATGCTCTCAGGGCAGTCCCTACCAGCACTCCCATCCCCAGCACCAGTACCACCACTGCTTGCATGAAGCTGGTGAAGGGTCTGGAGCACAAGTCTTATGAGGAGCGGCTGAGGGAGCTGGGGTTGTTTAGTCTGGAGAAGAGGAGGCTGAGGGAAGACCTTATCGCTCTCTACAACTACCTGAAAGGAGGTTGTAGCAAGGTGGGGGTCGGTCTCTTCTCCCAAATAAAAAGCGATAGGACAAGAGGAAATGGCCTCAAGCTGCGCCAGAAGAAGTTTAGGTTGGATATTAGGAAAAACTTCTTCACTGAAAGGGTAGTGAGGCACTGGAACAGGCTGCCCAGGGAAGGGGTTGAGTCCCCATCCCTGGAGTATTTAAAAGCCGTGTAGATGTGGTGCTTAGGGACATGGTTTAGTGGTGGCGTTGGCAGTGCTAGGGTAACGGTTGGACTCAATGATCTTTTGAAGTCTTTTCCAACCTAAACGATTCTATGACTCTGTGCTTCTATCCCTGCCTGCAGAAGTGGGGAGAGGGATGCTTCAGCCGACAAGGCACAAAGCAGATGCAGGACCTCATCCTCTAGGCAGCAGCCAGACTGAGTCGTCCTTGCAAAACAAACCCTACCACCCTTGGTTCTCGTGGCCTTTCATACCTTAACACTAGACAGAGCTTAAATTCAATTAAAATCACCATCAGGTGAACTTTCTGTTACCATTAGGACATCAGTGCATAGCTCTGTATGGCTATGGGGGTTCAGCCCAGGAGCAGGCAACCCTGGGGAAGCAGGCGGCTGTATGGGCTGTATGCCCTGGGGCCAGCTCCATGGGTTTGCTGCCCATTTTCCTTGCTGGAAAGGGCTGGGAGGCAGCCGAGCTCCCACAGCTCTGCCTGGGATGCAGGCCCCCAGAGCAGCCAGGGCATGTGGTGGGGACAGGACAGCGTGTCCCCCGGGGCTGCTGCTGACGTGAACGTGTGCTTCTGCATGCGTGCAGGGGACCCTCCAGACAAGGGATCACAGGGCTTTCCCTTAAATGCTTTCCATTAGTCGCAGTGCTGCTTACACGCACACAGGAGCACCTAATGCCAGCCATGCCGGGCACCCTGCTCCTTCCCCAGGGCCTGTGAGGGAGCACTGGCAGCATCGAGCTGCTTGTATGCCCGGCTCTGCGTCGCTCTGGTATGGGCGCCCATCAGAAGATGTGCCAGATGCTGGCAGAAGAAGACCTGGGAGGAATCTTCAGGGAGAGCCTGTGCAAGGCTCCCACCGCACAAATCCTGCTGCTCCCAACAGCCGCGCGCGTTGGCTCCCGAGCCGAGCCCGGCAGCCCGCGTCCCGCCTGGCACGGCCACGCTCAGGCAGCGGGAGCCAGAGCCCAGCATGCCTCATCAGAGCGGCTGCAGGCACTGCTGTTTTTTTACACCAGGAAAAAAAAAAAAAAAGAGGGAAAACCATACCGGCACTGCAAGGAGCACGCTGAGGCACGGCCAGAGCCCCCGGTGTGCCCAAGTGTGGTGACAGCAGCAGCCCCCACTGCTGCTGTGTCCCCAGCCAGAAACATTTGGCGGGCTGGATCTGGCCCAGCAGCACCATTGGTGTGGCAAGAAACCCCCAGCTCCGGCGGAGGCTTCGCAGCTGCCCAGACACCAGCATTGTACAGGGAGTGGCTGGGATCATACCATTAGATGGGGCTATAGTTAAAGAATTAGGATTTGTAAATTATATTTTGGACTCCAGTCAGGACTTATCCAGGGGCAGCAGGTAAGTATGGGCCATCCCTGCCTTGGTCTCCTCGTCTGCTGTGGGGGGGTGAATGCTTCTGGGACGCGGAGATATGGCAGGAGGGACAGGAGTCCCACAGAGCCTGTGGGAAGCTGTAGATGGGAGAAGTTACCAAATTGCCGGTGTTCACTCCTGTTGTTCCAAAGTTTATCCATCCTAATTCCCCTGTAATACCCTCCATTTTTCCATGGTGCAATACATGGAGCATAGAAATGGGAAAGACCCGTGGCAAAGGCAGATGCCTGGTACTCAGCCTCCTGTGGGCTCCTTTTGGCTTACGGAAAGACTCAGCCTCAACGATTTCTGACCTAAACCAGCCAGCTGTCAAAGCTGCAGATACAAGCTAAATGCTTAGGGGGGAAAAAAATAATCCAGCTGAAGACTTTGAAGCTCCAAAATGATACTAAGCCTAGCGATGCCTGGGCTCGTCAGCATGTCTCCACTGATGGGGAGATGAGACAGAGCAGAGATTGCCCAGGGTTTGCCAAGCCGCAGCAAGACCCCTTTGCCAGGAGGCCATCCCGTCTCTCTTTCCACACAAGCTCAGGAGGCTTCCCAGTGCACGAAGCAGCGCCAGAGGCAGAGGAGCTGGGCTGGCCCTCGCCGCAGCACCATTAGCATCTTTCCTACCACAGTACAGTAACTACTGGATTATAAGCCATAAAACCAAACTGCTCCATGTCATCAGGCTGCCAAACACATCCCGCTTGATATTCCCTGCTTTCCATAAATATTTTATTTTATTCCCAAGCAGGTTCCCAGTGAGTTGTAACATTTTACCCACAAGGAAGTGGGCAGGTTGCACCCCACGGACTGTGCCGAGGCTGCAGCTTGGTGCCACGTTCCTGGCTTCATGCAATGGGACTGACATATGCTCCCATCTTTTCCCAGCCCAGAGCCACACTTACCTGATTGCTGTCAATGCAAGCACAGCTGCTGGCCTCCTCCCTGCACAGACACATTCTGCGTAGCACAAATCCACTTCCTAGCGCTGCAAATTACTACCTAACAAGCGGTTTAGTTCCAGCCCTTTCCCTCTTCAAGGACACGAGTGCTCAGGAATAGCTGCTGGCTTTCTGCTCCCATGGTTGTATCTTCTGGGCAAAAGAAAAATAAATTCCTTTCTTTCATTAAAATTGACAAGGCAAAGCCATAGATTTCAGATATATTTGTCCCACACCCCCCATCCCATCCCATCCCACCTTATCCCGTCCCTGAGCCAGAGCTGTCAGCAGCAGCTGCAGTAAAGGCAATAGAGGCACATGGCAAGCACGATGCCTGGGGCCCAGGGCACAGGCAAGGAGGGGGCATTTGCAGAGGGAAAATTAAGTCCCTCCCTTACCTTAAGCAATAAGAAAGAAATTTTCTTTAAAGGCTGCCTTAGCAGCAGGGGAACTTGCTCTTACCCTGCTTAAGTGACTGCTGAACAATCTCAGGAAGCTGCTGCCCTCCCAGCGGCGGCTGGCGCTGCAGCGCATGGAAATAAACCTCACGTTTCCCCAGGAATTTCTCACTTAAAAAATCCCGACCCTAAAACCATATTGTCAAGGCTGAACCTTCCTTTTTTTTTATAGCAGGAGAAGGAAACTTGGCTCTAGCAGGGAGGGAGGAGAGGGGCCCTCCCAGTCCCGGGCTGCAGGGTGAGCATTTTCCCTTGGGGAGGGACATATGGAGAACTGGACCTGCACCCACGATGCGCAAGTCAACAGCCCAAGGAGAAGTGCCCAGCAGTCTTAAAGGTTAATTTGAGACATGGACGGATCCCAGTTTTCAAAGCTTTTGATTTTTTTGGCTCACTAAGGCATAGTGCTTATCATGCAAGTCAGGTCGAGAGGGGCAAGCCGCTGCCAAAAATTGGTCATGGTGGGAAAATGTCAGCCACAGCCTTTTGTTTGTGTCTCCAGACTCACTGCACCTACCTGGGCACTTGGGGGGGGGGGGGGTTTCTAGAGCCCCAGCTAGTCCAGAAAGCTATTTTAAGATTTTATTTATATATTTTTTTAATTGACCATTTAATCCCAAACAAAGGAAACCAGAAGAAAAGCCACAATGTTGTCAGAAAGAGACAGGATTTTGGCAGCGCTCGCAGCATGCCACCTCCCGTTATTTGTGGGAATAAAGCCATCTAGCTGGGCTGAGAGGAAGAAGGAGTCAGGCCCTCAGCCTGCACCCAAACCCACTCCGCTCCCCCACCACCCGAAGCGGAGGACATTTTGCAGAGCAAGGGCCGCTCTGGTCTCTGGGAAAGACGGAGCAGCCTGGCCGAAAGCCGCCGTGCTTCACCAGGGACAGCCGCACCAGTGCCTAGGCATACCCAAGTGCATGGGGTATCACCCAGGCTAACACCAGCTATTAAAAAAACAGCCTTTTCCATCTTTTATAAAGTATAAATGGCCAGATATGGACCAAAACAAGGAAGCAGAAGGCTGTCCGAGCCGGCAGTGCACGCGCCCGGCTGAGGGGGGAGCGAGCAGGAAAAGAAATAGGAAGCGGAGACAAAGAATTTCCGCAACATCCCTCAAAACCCCTTCCCGCATGCAGGGAGCCAGGAACATTTACGGGACAGATGCCCAGCCCAGGCTGAGCAGGGCTGGGGCCCCGAACAGCCTCCAGGGAAACGGATTAAAGCACGGGGAAATAGGTGGAAACTCACAGCCCACATCCACAGTAAAAATTCCACCTGAGGTGTCAAGAGCCCTGGATTTGGGGATGACACACAGGCATTACACCCTAGAAAACAAGTGGACCAAGCTCTCCAGGACCTGTATCTACATCCCACCCCCAGCAGCAAAACCCCTCCCAACAGCCCTCTGAGGAGTCAGCCACCAGCAATGCCACCCATCCTCTCTGAGCCCATGAGGACCCTCATTTCAACACCCCCCCCCCTTTGCTCCAGGAGGAAAACAGAGAGGTGGGTTGCTTATCAGTTGAGAAATACCATGCACAGATAAATAACTTAGTCCCAACCCAAAGGGCAGAAAGGCTGCAGCCCAGGAGATGCTTTTTAATTGCTTGCAGCAAGCCGGGAGGAGCTGGTGGCTGCCTGGTGTGGTTCCCTGCATCCAACAGCACCAGGTGACATTTCACACGCCCCAAAAGCGCTGCTGACCGAGGCACGGGTTTCGGGCAAATCGTAGGTGGCATTTTTCCTGCTTCCATGGAAATTTTTGGATTTACCCATGCTGTTAGGAAGCAGCGCTGCCCGGCTCATTGGTTTCCTGGCCCTGCAGCCCCCGTTTGCTGTGGGCTGTGCCTGTGGCTAGTGAGCCCTGCCTGCAAAGGCAAGGCCTGGCATCATGAATATTTGACCCTTACATGTCACAAAGGTGTGTTGCCAGAGCATCTTTTTGAAAGCCTGTTTAGTAAGTATAAAAAATTGTGCCTGGGTTTTTTCTTATATTAAATTTATGCTCATTTTATGGGCTATTTGTTTTGCATTTCTTCTGATTTGTGTGGCTGGCAACCCCCTGCTGGCTGCCTAATTAAAGATTTCATTGGGGTTTGTTAAATAAGCCTCTTCCTATCAGACTTTATAATATTTTTTTTTTAGTTTATTCCTGTTATTCACCAGCTTCCCACTAACCAGGTTTGTTTACTCGGGGCCCTTACGTTTCGCTGGTGGCCGAATGCATTGAACACTGATGGGATGTTGGGAGCGTCTCTCACGTGCAGGGTGGGACCAGCTGCCATCGTCAAAAACAGCGGGACACAGTACGAAACTTTGACATGGAATTATGCCTTTTTTTTTTTCCCACTGATCTGTTTGATGGTAGATGGTTAATGCCTGTAGACAGAAGCGCCTCGTTAGACAGCTCATTTGTTAAGCATGCTCGTACGTGTGGTTTCTCCTGTCCCCATACATGTGACAAGGGAAGCTGATGAATCTACGGGAATTATTTAAATCACCCACATCCCACACCTAAGACTTAAATATCCTGACAGGCAAAGAAGCGTTAATACCTACAACTTCTTGGCATTATTCCAGCGTCGCTACTGTACACCAAAATATTAATAAGCTTTAGGGCAATAATGGTTAACGTTTTAGCTAGTTAAAACAGTGGGGTGGGTTTTTTTAAGCATTAATTTGTCAGGAAGATGACAAGATTATATGCATCATCAGCAAACTAGCTTATTAAAGGTGCCATCCTGCAAATACTTGGCCATGGTTTACTGTAATAGCATAAAGCAAGGAGATTGCTCTTGACGGCAACTTACCGCAGTGTTGTAGCAGGAGGGTCTCACGTTCCCAGCTTAGCTGAGAGGGAATGAACCCTCCAGCAAGAGGGTGGGATCTTCTGTAAAAAAATCTAGGCTGAAATGAGAGAAAAAACATTTCACCTGCTTGGTTTTGTTCAACCTATTGGCCAGGACGTGCCCACTGTGAGCTGACAAGATTTGTTGCCTTTTACATATTCCCCTTTTCCTTCACGCAAGGAACGGCAAAAAGGATCAACACATTTAAACCTCATTTCTAAGTATAAAGATGTGATTGACCCCAGATGTATGAATCCTCCCTAGCATATAGCCCCCCACGTTACCCGTAAGGCCCCCGGCCATGCATAAAAGTGAGACAAGAAGAGACGAACCATGACTGAAAGTCCTCTCCAAGGCTTTACCCAGTGACCAAAGGATACCTCAAAGTTTCGGCTGTAAGAGTAACCTCTAAGGGTTTATTTTAAACCTTTATTATTGTAATACATAATGCCCTGATACTGGGTTTGCACAGCTTTTCAGCAACCACATTGCACTCTGCTTATATGCTGTGCACCCAAGGAATAGATTTGTTTTTGAAGAAGCAGATGCTGCATCTTTAGTGTTCAGTGAAAAGGCTCCGAGGTCCTTGGGGAAAAGAAATCCGGAAACATGAACTTTCAGATGCAATTTTCTCTGCTGCATTCCCCTTTCACGTGTGCGAGGAAGAGGAGCAGCTCAACATAGCAGCTATGTGAAGACTCGGCAGGTGCTGCAACTTGGATGCCCATCATGCGGAGAGGACCTAACTCTGCTACTGGTCCCAGTGGCACCGGATGGGAGGAAACAGGGTGCAGATGATCACTTTCCTGCTTCGTCACTTGCGGGGGAAGTTGGGCATTTACTGTTTTGAAATAAAACTGAAAATTGCCCTTTCCACTCCCCTTCTGAGTTGCCAGGGCCATCAGCAGGGCCTCTGGTGCTCTCCACAGGCGCGCTGGGGCTGGGATGGGAAGGAGATGGGCTGCCCCAGCGCCAGCCGGGCGCCCTTGCTGCTCCATCTCTCCCCAAGATTCGCGTTGTCAGGAGGGTCTGGCACAGGGCAACACCTGCCACCAGACAGCCACTGACTGCAAAGGCTTGACGAGGGCGACAAAAATGCTCCTCACACACGAGGAACACTGAGTCTCCAAGGATGAGCCCCTAGCCTGCACTGCAGCTCATGTCTTGTGGCTGGGCTCTCCATGGGGCGCCGCAACGTGGTGACAGAGTGATCATCCCAGGAGGGCAAATCTGAATAAACAGTGGTTTTGTCTGCATGACTGCAGAGCTGGGTCCCAGGAATTCTGTCCAGGACCACATGATATGCACCCAAACCACCCCCACCCACCTCCTGAATTCTCATGTGGCCCCATTGCTGCTGCCCTCCCCTCTGTGCCCAGCATCCCACCTCCTCCCAAAGCATCCTCACTAGATTCCTCTGTTCACATCCATGTGCCCAGCCACGCCTGCCCTACCTAGCGGCTGCCATCGGCGCTGGGATGCTGGGATGTGGGATGCTGGGATGATTGACTGCCTGGTTTTGCTGAGAGCTGTTCAGTACCCAGGAGGAAAAAAGAGGGGGGACTGAGTCCTGGCGAAAAATATGACAGCAGCAAAGTGTTGTTATAGCCACAACACCTGGTTATTAAGGAGAGGCAGGAAGAGGTAACATCTTTTATAGGACCAATTTATAGTGTTGGGGAAACAGGCTTCGAGGCACAGGCACCCTCTCGCAGGAGAATGTATGTGTTTCCTCTCGAGCAACATCCATTAAAGGGATGTATTTGGACCGGATGGTGAGGAGCAGCAGCACAAAATCCTAAAATAGACACGACAATGCTTCTTTCTGTCTGGCTCAGCTCGTGCAGGAGTTTCTGCTGCTCCTCTAGCAACTTGCCCAAGGAGAGATGTTTTCCTCCAGCCCCGTACCTGCCTCCATCCCAAAGCTGGACCGGCGCGGTGGGATCAGGCTGCAGAGCTGTCCCTGATGTCCAGCTCAGTGCTCTGCTGTCATTTCTGGAAGCTTTATACAAACAATATCCCCCTCGCAAGGCTGCCATGCTTCTCATCTCCCCTCATCAGCCTTTGCATTGCATGTGTAATGCAATGTGAATGCATGTTCAAGGGATGACCATAGCAGGAAATTTCACAGCCCAAGGGGCAGGAAAATGCCCAGGGAAAACCCAAATTGCAAGGCAGGGAAATTAGGGGGGATGGGAGGGGGAGGTGATAGATGCTAAAGTCTGACTTAGGAAGTCAGGCAGACAACTGAGCGAGCAAACGAAGATGGAAGAAAATGAAAAACCATTTTCATCTCCTCTCCAAAATCCTGTTCTTTTATATAGCCAGCTTCTGCCACAGGAGGGAAAGTGGGATGGGGAAGGGGCTGGGAAGGCAGGCGATAAACAGCACAGTGCAACTGGAGGTCTCTAAAGGGGACCGCAGACTGCTGGGGTGACATCCAGCTTTCCTTTCCTTGTCTCACTGAGCTATGTAGTTTATTCCATGTTTTTATTTAAACTCCAGTCCAGTATCTGTGATTCCTGGCCCATCCCTTGCAGCTGCCATTGATCCCTGCCCATCAGGACCTGCCACCCCCGACCCAGCACACAGCAACACCTCAGCCGTGCTCCCACATGAAAGACTTGGCACGGTCCCCGCCACGCTTCGGCAAGCCAAATATTCTTTCCTTTCCTTTGATTTGTTTCAGACATACCAGCCATAAACCTCAGCCTCTGGCCTCTTGTTTTCATTTGATGAGACCGGCTCAGAGGAAGGAAGGGATCCAGCTTTCATGGTGCTGGGCAGCCTCAGCACATCTGCTTGGTTTCGCCCCCCGCTACCCAAAATCACCTCTCCATCCCTTCACCTCCTCTTTTGCAACCCCGGTTGCTGGTTTCTTTGGTTGAACAACCAGCACTGGGTGCTCTGGTAAAGCTGCAATGGCCTTCGCCATCGCACCGTGCCTGGCATCACGGCAGCTGGAGCCCAGCCAGGCGGGTGCTGGGATGGCTGCTGCCCTCAGGAGCACTGCCAAAGGGGCGAGCTCCCATGAAAAACTCCACCCAGGCTCGAGGTATTCCGCACTTCTGGAAATGGAGCCCTGTGGTCTGCTAAATCACTTTTTTTCCTGCGTGAAAGCACCCTATTACCTCTCTGAACTGACTCGGTGCCCCGGGCAGCTTTCCTCCCAGATGAGTCCTTTACCCTCAATTCTTTTTGTCTTATTGCTAAAAGAACAGAAAACTGCCCAAAATGCCCCCGTGCCCACCAAATAGCCGACCTCAAGTCCTCGCTAAATTCCTCGGTATCGCTGCTCCCAGAATAGATGCGTAACAGGCAGGAGCAATTTTTGACTATTTCAGCAAAAAGTAATTGATTGAAGAGGTTGGGGTTTTTTTCTTTTCCTTCTTATTCTACTTGTAAAATGTTTATTCTTTTCTAAAACGCAGAGATGCGGGAACAAATTGAAGCTGAGAGCGCTGTTGCCTCCTTCGATGGCGTCCACATTCGGTCCCTTATGCCCAGTGAAGCTGCACAGCCTCATTGACTGGATCCAGGGGCACTCTTCCGCGTGGACGTAGGACTAAGGAGAAACCGTTTAATATGATGGGAAGTTGAAGCATTTACGCAAAACAGCTTCCACCATTGTCACCACGGCTGATGATCTTTGATTTTTTCAGTGGCCTGGTGACCGTCACTCCCGCCGGCATCCTGTGAAACACAGACTCTTTGCCTGGCACAGCGCTCAGATGATTTTTGCTACGAGCATCCCGTTGTGGTGACCATTGTGCTGCTGCTGAAAGGAAATTTTTCCTTATGAAGCACGCGGATTAAAGCAGTTCTGCTCAGTGATGGATTTATTCTGGAACAGCTTGAAAAGGGCACCCCTGCCCTTCCATTTTCTTCCACGAAATACTCAGAACTTAACAGCGCTGTTGCACGGATGCTCTGCTCTCCAGATAGCCATTGGCTATAATTTTGACAACTGTCTTTCTTGTACCTACATACATGTCATTTGTGCAGTTAAAGCAGCTTAAAGAGGAACCTGAGGGGTTATTTTAACAACTGTTTGCATAGATAAAGGCAGTGGGGTGATTAACCTGGCAAAGGGAAGGCTGACCTCTTAGCTGGAGCACAGGGCTGGGATCTTCCTGCTCTGCTCCTCACCCCTCAGATGAAACAGAGCAAGCCACGTCATCTTAACTGTGTCCAGCCCAGGTAGAGTGGTATTTATAGTCTCCCCAATTAACTAGAGCACACTTACACATTAATTAGCTCTTGCTTTGTGCCTAGAAAACCCTGTTACATTAATAACACTTACGAAATCCCTCTGTCAGTGGGACATTTCCCCGCTGCTGCTGCCCGTGGGTGAGGGCAAAGGTGTCTGGATGGATGTGAAAATGGGACCAAGAGCCAAGATGGCTCATCTCAGTCTTAGGGCTGCATTTCTACCACAGAGATGCTGTGTAACCTTGGAGAATAATAACAACAACAGATAATAATAAGCCTTTCACACAGGGAAGTTATGAAAAATTGAGCTGCTTCTGTAAGAAATAAATATAAAGGAGACTAGCTCAAAGGAGAGTTAAAGCAGTCAGCTCAGATGTGACACAGCCCGGTAACCCCCAAGCTTCCAGCCTATTCTTTCAGCATTTCTGCAGTGGCTCTAAAGCATCCTTTTAGCCCTTTCCATCTCTGCAGCTGGAGCCAGCTCCACACGCGCTCAAATATCCTGGGAGGTAGCATCCCTGCAATCCAGCCAGCAGCTCGAGAACAGCTGTTAACGCCGAATTTGCAGGCTGGCGTCGCAAACGCAGAAGGTTTGCGAGGGCATCATTGGCTGTTAGGGAGGAGAGAAAATCATCCTCTTCTCCCTCCTTTTCTCTTCTGCCTGTCTGAAATGAGGTCTAGATACTGAACATCTGCTTAACATACCAGTTAAGCAGGGACACGCTCTCCTCATTGTTTATGGCGGAGCCATGGTCGCAGAAAGCCTAGTTTTGATGTATAGCCTGGAGACACGCACGTGGCTCTGGCTTCCCAGATGGAGCCGCAGTGGGGCAGGAAAAGGAAAGAAGCTGTAAGAAATATAGGGATGTGGGGTACAGCACAGCATCCATAGAATAACTGAAACCACCCGGCAGCGTTTGTCTTCCAGTCGCATCCACAGAGCGGGGTGGCTGCTGCCTGCCCCAGCTGGGGTTAGCCTCTGTCTTCCGAAATCAAAGCCCGGCACCACTGAGGTACAAGGAGATTCACCAGTCACAGCAGAGAGATGGTAACAGACAGCAGCGCTGATGTTATTTAGCAAAATGTAGTGATAAATAGAGAGTAAACGGCCCATTGCATGCTAATTTCCCATGACAATCAATTAACTGTAGTTAAAAAATATATTTTTAATGTCATAATCTTCAACTGTCACTGGCTGATTGCCGTCATAAAGTGGAGCCAAAATCCTCAGCCAAAGATGCTGGTTCCTCATAAAAAAAAAAAAAAAAAAAAAAAAAAAAATTTCGGCTGCTGCTGTCGGCACCACGCAGCCCTGTACCCAACAGAGACGCAGAAACCAGCACAGGTGACGCCGAGGACAGGTCTCATGCCAAAAGAACATTATGACACTTTATTAAATAAAATATGCTCATTTAGCTGCCTTTAAATAAGGTGGGTGTATTTCCCCCTGTTTGAATCCCTTCAGCAATGTAATAATATCATTATTAACATCTAGACTAGCACTTAAAGCAGCAGGGAGCTCAGCAACATTGCTGAAAGCAGATTTCCATCAGCAAGAGCGCACTCCTCTCCGAGCTGCCCAGGAGAGACCTTCGCTACAGCCCTGCCTGAATTCCTGCTCTGCCAGCGGCGGAGCATCTCTTCCAGCTTTCACAGGACCTGCAATAGGAGGAGGGTGCATTTTGGGGGCTAAACTCCTCATCTCCAGGGTAAATCTCACATAGTGGTTGGTGGCTCTTTGGAGCATTTGCAAACATAACAGTCCTCCCAGTACTGCTGCAAAGGCATAAAAGCAGCATCCTCGTTTTTAGGAGAGAAAAGGGAAGTCTAGAAGTGATGGAACCTGCCCAAAGCTATTGACAAAGTCATTCTCAGGGCAAGACCGGGAAGGGAAAAGCCTGCTCCCAGGCTCACAGGGCGAGTTTGGGTGTCTGCCTCCCTGCCGCTGACCACATCTCAGGGCAGCTCTTCCCTGGTCCTCATCTTCTGCTCCACCCTGTGTTTGTTGTACTTGGTTCTGGGTTTATTTGATACAGAAACACTTCCAACACGCTCCTCTTCAACCTGTGAAGCACTAGCCATAACTGTGGCATTGTATAAGTATCGATGGGTAAAGGCTTGTTTAATTTTATCTTGCTGCCTGCACACCAAAGCTATAGCTCAGCATCTTACCAAGTTTCACCCAGGAGCTAAGGTTTGGCACCATGGTCCAGCAGCTCCCAGCACCCATGGGATCTAGCAGCAGGCACCATGTGAACCTTCACAGTATTAAAAGCGGCAGCATCTCAGGACCAAAATATCATAATTAAACCAACCAGAGAAGCGATTAGTGCCAGGCTACATCCTGAGGATGACAGTAGCACCGTGGCGCTAAATAAAGGCAGTTCTACACAGTGCCAAATACCTTACTGTGGACCTTGTCTGCTCCCTCTTTACCTTGCTTAAAGCAAGCTCCAGACGACATCCAGTATTTCTCCCTCCTGGCAGAGCCTGCCTAAGCTGTTCTCGGGAAGAAGAGCAGTATGGATGCGGTGGGGAGAGAGGTATAAAGAAAAATGAGAAACGCTGATGTAAACCAGGATTTTAGAGCTCAGTGTTCACAAACATGGTCTGCACCATCCCTCCCACGCTATTTCCCAGTACCCGGTAGGTGACGTTTTGATACCATGCAAGCTGCAGGTGGGCTTGCCTTGGTCACCTGCAGTTGTTGCAGGCGTGAGACCTCCACGGGCTGCAGGAGCAGCCATCCCCCAGGCACTTGGCAAGAGGGTGCCAGGGTGGGCGCTGGGAGGATTAGGGCAACCATTTGCTGTGACCTTGGAGCCCTGGGGCAAACCTGACTGCAGACAGGCTCTCAGCAAGGCAGGAACCAGGGCAGGACCATGTTCAGCTGGACCTCACAGCCAGCACACGCATCTTACATCGAGGGTGATCTCTAGTTTTTGCTGGTACCACCTTAGCACGCCTTAGCCAGGCTGGCTGGGGATGAGGCTCTTCCGCTGGTCAAGTATTGAGAAGGTCATTTTAGCTTGGTGTTGTACTTTTCTGGAAGCCCAGCACTAAAAGACTTTTCCTACCAATTTTAACCATTTTTCATGTGACAAAGACCCTTTAAACTACCAGCACTGCTTTCCCCTCACGTGTGTGGGGCAAGGATATGGAAACAGAGGGAGAAGTGACATCTACTTGCACAAGCTCCAGCCTGGGGCCAGATACCCATATTCCTGAAGCTAGAAGAGGAAAGCACAGGTAGTTCTCCTGGTCCCCAGCTGGAGCCATCTTCATCAATCATCTGGCAGTAAAAACCACAACCACCTGAGAAAACCTTTGCTGGCATGAGGAGAAACCAAATCTTTGCGTGACACCAAATCAACCCAGGAGCCTGCCAAAATTGGACACTTGCTCTGCCACCAGCTGTGCTGTAGCCCATTCCCCACCTCCCTCGTACCGTGTCTCTGCAAGCTGGAACCTGAGGCACACGCCTTGACTGCGAGCTGCTCTGCAGAGCACGTGCTGGGATCTCGGTGGGATGGCAGGCCGTTAGAGAAACGCAATGAGCCTTCTAGTAGCTAATGAAAGATAGCCAAGAAAGAGGTCGTCATTGGGACTGTGTTGCATCTGCCTCAAAACTGCAAAGGCAGCTCCCGGAGGAGTTGAGGAGAGAGCAGGTACATGCGTGAGAGGCAGAGAAATCAGAGTTCCCTGTGTTGCAGCACGTCACAGCCCCTAAAGAAAGTACCTGGGCTGGCCCCTGGTGGCTGTGGCCTGGGTAATAGCAATGAGCTCCACCGTTTTGTTAGTCCCATTTTAATAGCTGTACATCTGTAAAAAGGTCTCTTCTTTCTTAACTTTTACTGTTTCACAAAAAAAAAAAAAAATACAGAAAAGGCTACGTTAACAAGTAAACCTAAGGCAACCTACCTTTATCAGCCCTCCAGAGAAAAAAAAAAAGTGTGTGTGTGTGTATATATATATATATATATATATATATATATAAAGCTAGCAGCAGCCTTCCATCATAGTACTCGATTCCTCTCATCTTGTAATTTTGGTATGAGGTTGGGGAGATGCTTTTTCATATGCTTAAATATATATTTATAATAAAGAATATATTATTATTTAAGCATATAAAAAACATCTGCCCAACCTCATATGCTTAAATAATAACGTATTCTTATATTTTATATATTCACACATATATAATTGTATAAAAATAATATATTATTCATATTTACAATAAATATATGCTCACGTAATGTATCATTTATATATAATATATAATTAATAATGTATTCTTTATTATAATATACTTATAGTAAAGAATGTATATTACTATTTAAGCGTATAAAAAAGCATCTGCCCAGCCTCATACCAAAGTCAGAAGGTGAGGGGAATCGGGTACTCTGAGAGAAGGCTGCTGCCAGCTTTGGAGGACGTGGCCTTAGCCAGCCAAGTTGCTGCAGCAGCTGTGGTACCTGCAGCAATGAGCTGTATCTTCCCAGCCACACAAAAGGCCAGGAAGCCACGGGATGTGGTGGCAGGAGAGGGAGGTGGGGGAGTCTGTGCGTGGGGACAGATGTACCCGCTGCTTCTTTCGGATAGGGTGTGCAGCGCTATTTCTGTTTTATGGTGGGTAGGGAGCAGTAAGGCTAAGGATGTGGCAGAGAGGGGCAGGGTGATGTAGCAGGGAAGGGAAGAAGCTTTATAGCAAGAACGTAATTATGCCTTTCTTATTTGTAGAAAGAGCACACAAGTCATATTGACACAGAGCCTAGGACAGAGTTTGAGTGCCCCAGATTTCCCCATATTTGGGGACACAAGCTCACTGCTTTCAATGCCAGGAGCGCGTGCCCTGCCTGCTCAGCAGCTGGGCAGCAGGGAGGCCAGAGCAGCTTCAGCAACAAGGTGCCAAGGTCAACAGCCCCCCGGTATTAGCATCATATTTTACAGGATCTCCTGTAGTTCAGGTACCTGGGACCAGGGGGACGAATTCAGTGCCGGCAGCAGCAGTCAGCGGAACCAGAGCAGCCCTTCGTCAGCATGGCAGGGAACAGATGTGTTTCTATGGAGCTGTTACGCCCCGGCTCCACGATGCTCATGGGTGCACTATAACCGCTATCTGCACCTGTAGCCAGATTTTTTACATTACAGATAGCCGCTGCTCTGTGGTGCGCTCTGCTAGCAATAGCCACCACAGCTTCAAAATAGATTACTGCACTGTTGTGAACTTGAATGCTACCCTATTAGTGTTTATTTTATTAATTTATTGAATAAACACTAGCGAGGTTAGATACTGTCTGTGGCTTTGGCTTCTTTTTTCCACAGCATTCAAAGCAATTACTTTCATGAAAGCAAATGGTCCATTTAGTTGGAGAATCTATAAGGCAGAAATGAGATCAGATTCCTGAACAGATGTGCCCTCCTCTAGAGGGATTCGGTGTCTGCGAGGCTTCAAGCTGACATCAGACAGAAAACATCTCCTAACTTCACTAGGTCTGAGCTGCGCAGCGTAGCTGGCGCTTATATCAAAGAACCGGCTCCATAACTTCAAAACAAGGACAAGTACCCATCAATTTAAAGCATTTCGTGTACCAGGGAATGGAAGGGAGGAAGGACGCCTTTGTCATGGGGATGGAGGTGGCTCCACCAAGAAAACCTACCCCCAATTCACTAAAAGAAAATGAGTCCCTCTTCCTCAACAACTCAGGCAAAGAAGAACACTTTTGCTCATTTTTTTGCACACGTAGACCTGAAGAGAAGGGGCTGGAGGGAGCCAACAACCACTATTGCAGGTCCATACATCATGTAACGCTTTCCTTTGGCTGGTGCTATGTGTCTTGGGAAACACCTGAGCTCCCCACCCAGCCCAGTCTCAGGTCAAGTCAGCAGCAAGGCACAACTCCCTGGTGTCAGCTCAGCGACCGCTACGAGAGTTAGCACTGCTAACCACGGCTCAGATCGCACCCTGGGAATGCAGCAAAGCCCTGCTGACACAACCGGCCTCAACTCTGCCAGTTATGGCAAGATGGGGTGAGCATCCATCACGGTATCTCTCAAACCAACACCCTGGACTTCCCCCACTGCTCATGTCTGGCTGGTGAAGTCCCAGCTTTCATCCTGTGTTCCTGGGAGAGTGGCACAGGGATTACTCTGGCAACCCCTGCGCTCCGTACGCCTGCCCACGCACCCGGGCCAGCCCGGCTGTAGAGGTCCCCCCTCCTCTGTGCGTTTTCTCTGGCCCATGCTCACAGATGAAAGGAGGCACAAAGAAAAAGCCATCATCCACTCGCCCGTGGAGACAGCCCCTCCGGGCAAAGCATGCTGGCAAGCCAGCACACGGAAGCTTGCGTCGCTGCTGCCAACTCCCTGCCCGCACCGCAACTAAGCTGAAGCCTGAGGTCTCAGGGCTATGCATGCCTCAGCCTGGCAACCCTCCCGTGCCCCGAATTAGCAGGCACGGAGACTGTTTGAAGTCACTCCAGCCTTTAGATGTAGGGACACACAGCTCCTCAGCGGTAACCGGTCCCAGGGATGCGCCCAGCTGGGACGCCCATCCTGCCATCCACAATTCCTGCTCGTGCTCCTCACGGCCGGCATCCATGCCCATGTGTTCACCTGGCAGCCTTCCCACCCACAGGCTGCTTGACAGGGTCTCAGCCGCCAGGCAATGATGCATTTAGACAGGAGGCCTGAGCAGGACTGTAAATATCATTTCTTTGGCCTTCCTCCTCCTCCAGTACAGGGGAAAGAATGCAGCATCTCTCACCTGATGACTGCTACTTCATGTCAGCCTGTCTTCTCCTCAAAGCAGTCCACAAGGTAAAGGCAGACGAGATAATTACACTCCTCACCAACTTCAGCAGACTCTAAGGAAAACTCAAAAGTAGTTGAACTTGCAAAATCTCTTGCAAAATCTAGGTTGGCAGGAGAGGGGATCAGCTAGCCTAATTATTCATGAGCAGAGGGTGGTGGGGGCAAAACCAAGGATTAACATTTATAGCTGAGGCATATGGAATTAGCTCGCAATCACTGCAGGATGTACATGCAATGGACGTTTTCCAGCTGGGTTTTACTTGGGACACTTCCATGCAACAGCATCTACATAAACACAACCATAATGCAATGAGAAGGTGAGGATAGGCTCTTGTCAGGGTAGAGGGATGAGAACGCTCAGTCCTAACACTGGCAGGAGACACAAGTGGTTTCCAGAGCCATAGGGATGTTTTCTTCTTTTTCAGGTTTGTTTGTTTTTGTTTTTTTTTTTCTGAAATCTCTCTGACTTCACAGAAGCTTCTAGTAACATAAAGCACTCCTGCTGCTAGAGACCCTGCTGTGCGTAATGGCGTGCCTACACGAGGAGATGAGGGGGATGCTGTTGGCAGGGGACAATACCGCAAAGAATACGTGCGCGCGTCTCAAAGTGCAAGCTACACCTAAGCTTACAAATGTGTTATCAAGAGAAATGGACAGAAATCTAGGCTTATTTCCCACTTATTTCCCGTCCCACTATGATGCTGACTTGGAGACCCATGCCATACCTGCCTTTGACCCCGGCCTCATCTTTTGGGGGATTTTACCCAAGCATCTGGATCTTCAGTGTTACTGCTGCAAAGGGACAACAAGCATCACCATCGAGGAAAAAGCAGAAAGCTTCTGTCTAGGTGTGCTGCAAGCGAGAGCATTCCTAAGCCTCAGCATTTTGCAGCCATTTCTCACAATTAGACAATACTCTTCATTTTGAATAAATCATTTCTTGTATATTTATTTAGTTGTGATCATGTAACAAGTAATATTCCCAGGGAGGACAGGCAGGAGGCAAGCAAAAAGCCCCTCACACTTACAGCTATAATTCATGCTGTCCTTCCCCATTTATTCAGAAGCATTCTGTCACTGCCAGGCATACACAGAGAATTCTTGGACAAAGAAAAGGTGGTACCCATCTCCTACAAGGACCAGATTTGTTGTTGTTGGGGTTTTTTTTGTGATTTTTTTTTATTATTATTATTTAAAATTTTATTAAAATCCCCATGCAGGGGCCAGATAGATGGGAAGGGGTGGTATGAATCAGAAAAAAACAAACCAAAACAAAACAGATACAAAGGCTGTCTCTGGGACAACACCCAGAAACCAAATTTCTATGTAGAAAGTCCCTCTGAAATAGGTCACAATTTCTGTGCAGTGAGAAGTGAGGAAGTCTGCTACAAGAGCAAGAGAAGAAAAAGCCATGTCCTTACCTGCGTGTCCCTCCTCGATCCCATTCGTAGCCCCTGAAATGTCACCAACTCGTCTCATCTGGAGTAGATACTTGGCCACACACCAGAACTCCTCTGGTCCAACTTTATTCTCATCCAGGTAGCAGGGGAGGGATGCATTTTGAGTAACAGTTGTCCAAAAATATGAGATCAGGCAATACGGGGGGGGGGGGTGGTGTCTGCTCCTCCAACCAGGCAATCACTGCTTGAAATATAACCCTCAAAGCAGGGCTCATGCTATGCTGGGAGACCCTTCCAAAACATATGTAAAAAGTAATAAATTCTTACAGTTTGTGGGTTTTTTTTGAGAGCAATTTCATGCCTTAATCAACTATGTGACAGTAGCTCTCCCAAACAGAAACCACACAGTCCCTTCGCATTCCCTAGAAAGGTTTTTGGTGCACACACTGTCTTTTATAGCAAGTCTTTAGCCTCTGCTACATGCACTGCTAAGCATCATATCTTTTAAATTCAGAAAGACAATATGAACTGGATTAGGTACGATCTGATGAAATTCAGTAGCTTACATTAAGCAGATCAGCCTATGCCATCATAACGGTCCCTTTTTAATTCTGCTATTGATAGATGTAGTGTTTTTCACACACGGAGCTAGGTTTTTTTTGACATCGTATTATCCAGGTCAGAAGATAACAAAGCCTCCTCAGATTTAAAAACAAACAAACAAACAAACAAACAAAAAACCCAAAAAACATAATCAGTGGCTTTTTGTTCAGCAAAATACTTGTCTGTTTGTAGGCAAACCTGCCATAAACAAGTCTGCAACATCCACTTAGTGCAAAAAAAATCTCATCACTGAGGATTCCCATACACGGTGATGGGAATAATACACAAGTAAAAGCTGAGCAAACAGCTCCCCAATATCAACAGGGTGATCTGGACCAGGGAAAAAAAAAAAAACAAAACCAAAAAACTTTCCTGACGCTAGAATTCCTCCTCTGAATTCAAGCCTTTGAAGTCAAGTTATATGAAAAGGATTTTTAACTCCTTACTCATTATGAAGCCCAAGAAAAGTTGCATGTGTTTGCTTGCTATAGTAAGAAACAAAATTGCAGTAAACAATGCAATCAACATCTTTGATCTGAACACTCCCTGTACTTCACTAAACCTTGAATTTAAAATTAAGCTCCAGAAGATAAACTGAAGTAACCCATCACGGAGTCTCAAGAGAGGCAAGTGTGGCAGGAAAAGCTGGTATTAGAATGGTAGCAGAAGCATATGTTTCGATTAAGCGTATTGTGAAACTGAACCTAAACTGTATAGTGCTAGGGAAATGGGTAGTCCTACTCTCTTGCCTGCTCTACGGCTTCAGATCAAGCAGATATACCAAGTCAAATTATTTGGCTAATTGGCCAAAAACGGTGGCACATGAAGCATGTGCGTGAGAGACGCTGGTTTCAGCCACATAAAAAAGTGGATTCAAGCCACTAAGTGGTCACAAATCCCCATGGAAGTCAGAGGGCAAGAATGCATGTCCTGGGACAGTAATCCCAAATTACAAAATGCATCCCAAAAATCCCTCAGTGTGAGAGACTGTTAGTGAGCAGTTATTTTAGCAGAAATAGTTGCATTTACTCTCCTTCTTGAACAAGATGGCATTACTGATTTCAAGTAGGTGCTACAACCTGCCATAGAGCAGGCATTAATGCATCTGGTCCCTGGACAGTGGCATCACTTAGTAGCTAATGCCAGATGGGATAAAGGGCTGGATGAACCCAGCTCAGCGATGCATCGCTTAAACATAAACATATATTCAGCAAGTTACTTTTCTAAACCAAAACTGAAATGCTGGGTTTAAGCTCCATGTTAATCAAGCTCTCAAGAACTACCAGTTGAATTTGATACAGCCACACAGAAGAGACTGATCTCAAGTCTGGGGTTATTTCCCAGAACATTTCATTTTTGGCTCTGGTAGGCAAGCTTGCTTTTTGTGTTGCTAATACAAAGCATCCAACTTAAGAAAAAATAAGGTTTTGTATTTACTCTTGAGAAAGAAGTGAGTAAATACAGCTGTTAACATACAAATCTAAAACAAAGATCTAAAAACCAGCTTATCACATACACGTTAAAGGACTTCACAAAGTTATTCAGAAATTGAAATGCAGACATATGTGCAACAATATGCTTTAAACAGATGTCAGCCTTTCAACGTGTTCGTCACTAGCAAGCAAGGAGCCACGTCACATCCATCCCTCCACCCAGTACAGCTAAACTCCTCCCCAGCAGGACCTCCACATGACCACAACTTGTTTCTAGTATTCAAAATCTCAGCTGAAACTGAATTGCCCAGGCAATAGCAGAATTGCTATGGGGAAAAAAAGAGGTAAACTATTTTAGGAACTGAAGTTCAGCCTACTTTTTTTTTTTTTAAAAAGGTGAAAGAGGAACCTGAAGTCATTTCTTCCACAGAATGAGAATGGTTTAAATCAGTATTACTTCTGTTGTGCATATAAACCGTAATATTTTTTTTTTGCAGAGAATGCAGCATATGTGACTTAAGCAGATTTCTTTTTCTGTCACTGTTAAATTAGCCCACATTCAAATTTGATGGTATTCCCCTTCCCCACAACTCCCAAACACCACAAGTTAATTGGAATTTACATTTTTAAATATTACAATGTATTCGATACATGGCAACTGTAAATACTAAAAATCTTGTAAGACTTTAAACAGTGCTTGCAAAACTGGCTGAGGAAAAAAGTGTGCTTCCCTGGGAAAAAAACCAAAACGAAACAAAAACCAAAACCAAACCCTTAAGTTATTTTAAATCCATTAATATTTGTTTGTCAATAGTTTCCTCAAAAATCACCTCACCCAACAAGCAGGCATATACAGTTCCAAGAGGACCACCCCTCGTTTTATCAAAAGAACATTTAGGGCACCCAAGAGCAATAAAATGTTCTAGCTGACCTAGAGGACGATAACCCACCAACTCCCCGCGTGACTCCGTTCCCACCTGCCGGCTCCAGAGGAAGCAGCCCAGGCAACGGAGAGCAAGGCAAGAAGCTGCAACGCCTATTTGGGAAATGCCTGCAGACTTTGGACTGCTGCTTCTTAGGTGATGCCCAAACCTGCATACGCAGACAGCTAACGGGGCCACCAGCAGCTATCGCTCACTCCAAACAGCACGACGGACACGTGGCAACACGTGAAATGGGGAAATTGCATTGATCAGAACACAATTCTTCAGTTATTTTTAAGCCACACCACTGCACGTAACTGGATCAGAGCCATTTTGTTTGCCCCTCTTCTTCATCCCAGAGAGGAACCCGTAATCCCAAAGTGACCGAAGGAAAGGAGCGCCAGCATCACAGTATCTGCAGCTTAAAACTTAACTCTAAATAATTTGCTGTATCCTACCTTCTCTAATGATCCATGTGTGCCCTAACTGTGGATCCTGAGTGCTCCATAGTCCTCCTGTCCCTCCACCACTTTTCAAAAACGCTTTTGTAGGAATGCTACTACACAAGCAAAAAAGTTGATTAAACAGGAACTGTAGATGGTCTTGCTCCTCCTCCGCAGCAGCTTTTGTATTAACACCAATCCCCACCTTTTTGTTTTGCTCTTTCTGTACTGCAGAGCACGTCTTCGAGAGACTCCCAGGTACAAGTGAACTGTCAACTCTGGATGAGTTATGCCGACAATATTTAGACAGATAGCTTCTAAAACCTGCTGGAAAAATATAACCCCAAATAACTAAACTCTCAGCATCAAAAAAAAAAAAAAAAAGCAGCATCATCTTTTGTATTCCCTTTCTTCCATTAACAGTGTACAGCATCAACTAGAAGATCCATCCAAAACTGGACCGGCACACCTGACCATTCTGGCAAAATATTATTTTTAAAGAAGCAGTTCTTATTTAAAAGCAATTAAATCATCAGCTTTCTTTTCATGCTGCTGCACATTAAAGACAAAAATGTAGTATACTCGGGCAGGGGGGTGAAAAAGCTAGAGATTAAGTAATCTGTTCAGCAATACAGTAGAAGTATCTGTTAATGAAAATCCATTATACTTGAAAAAACGAATGAGGAGCAGAGAGGTGGTGCCCTAAGATTCCTCAGGAATAAAAAACAAGAGAGCACTCTGTATCAATACACAGACAGCTAATCCCTAGCAGGATTCACCTGGCGTCTCTAGGACCACAACCGTCATAACCAACACTCTCAAAGAGGCAAAAGTTTATCCCCAAGCTGTAGGTGTAGCACTGCACACTTAAATGTTGTCAACTGCATACACTCCTGATCCCTTTGTCTTCCATTATGAATTCTTCTGCCTTCAACAGTTTAACTGCATTGTCGTGGTATTCCTCACCCCAATTCCCTCTTTTAAAAGAACTTGGTATTTCATTTGAGTACCAAAATCTCTAAATTTGGTTTTCTAATATACATAAGAAAGAAAAAATTAAGTTCCTTTATCAATACTTCAGTTCCACGTTACCAAAAAAAAAGAAAAATCAGCCTAATTACCTTTTTGTGTAGGTGGTTGCAGCACTGTTGACCGACGCGTGAAACAGAATTCTGAAGTACAGGGCAAAACAAGGGCATTTATAGCAAGTTTAACAGGGTTATTACCAAGTAGACAGAAGTGACACCTCAAATCAGCCAAGTCTCAGTTGATCACGTTTTATATTTCTGTTGTTCTGGATGCTCCAAGACAAGTCTTCCTTAATTTTTAGTTGATACCTATGAACTCCTTGGCATTAAAAGGATGTGATCGCATTTTGCCCAGCATTAGTTTTCTCTGTGACAAGCTACTCCATTTAAATAGACTTTACTCTGCACAACCCCGGCAGACAGCATTCATTACTAGGGCCGAGCAAGTTATGAATAATGTGATTTATTCTATAATTTTTGTCTCTCTGTTCGAGATACCAAAGCAGATAATACATCTCTATTAATCCTCTTTGGAAATCTTCAGACAAATTCACTCATGTGTTTAGAGCTCACTCAGTACCTCTCGAAAGAAGTTAGCAGCAAATAAGCTCTGTAGGGGTCTTAGCATAGAGGGGAAATCTGTTCACTGTGCCTACATATTTTCTTCTCTGTAACTCATTTTGTTATCTGCAAGAGCTATCAAAAAGCACACCATGTAACTCATTTCCAGACCGGTCCATCGGAATCCTTAACCAAGTTTCAGGTGGAAAATTAAAATAAAAGTTTTTACAGAATGTAATTTCAGCAGTAGATGTCTTCACAGGAACTGTCCTCAGCAATTGGGTGGGGAATATAAAAAAAACCCAGTAAGTTTCAAATGTGTGCTCCTGTCTAAGTACTGCTTCTATGAAGTACCGTAACTAACAGAAATGGTATAAAAGTGTCTTTTTGACTGGAGTGTACAATCTGAAACTAATCACACGTGGACTAAGCTCTCTAACATGCTAGAGGGTGTGATTGAAACAGAAAGGTAGTCAAGCAAAAAGTGAACACCTACAAACCAAGAAACCAGATAATAGAGTGCAAAAGGGTTTAAACAAAAAATAAAAAAAAACCCAAAACACACCAGAAAAAACCCAAAACCACCACACCCCACCACTTATACCGTACTAGCAAACCACGAAAATCAGAAATGCTTTCAAATTAAGCATTAAGTCAAAGAAGAAAGGAACCTAAACAGCAAGGAAACTGCTTTTTCTTAGCACTATAGCTTAGTTAGAGAGCTCGTCCAGTTCCAGACTCTACCCGGTAATATACTCACCAAACTTGCTTTCAGGCAGAGCGGACAGAAATTTTACACTCTTAAAAAACCCTCACATATACACTACACGTCAGCCAAGGTAGTATCCCCAGTGTTTGTTTCCTAGATCTGCTGTAAAGTATTTAGGTCATATATTGAAGAGAAAAAGGGAAGGGAAGGCTGATTACTTTTTAATCAAATATAACCCACGTGTAGCATTTAAAAATCAAGACTAAAAGCAGGTATCATTTAATGTATTTTAATAGCAAACTTACAGGAACAGCACAGAAGACAGACAACATTAAAAACATGTACTTGCATGTAGGACAACTCAGTTAGAAAAGTATAGTGAATGGATGGAATCTACTGTATGATAAAAATGCTACAAACACCATTTAGTTGCCATTGATAAGAAATTTACTTGTTTAAAAAAATCCAAATGCTGGCATTGTCCAGAAAAATTTGACAGGTTTATTTATAATTTTTTTTTTTTTATAAAGTTGAATTGTTCAAACTTGTTCACTGAAACATTTTTTTGACCGCATTGATGTTTTATGTCCCCTCGTTTATATTAAAAATCCACACACAAATGAAAATGGAAAAAAACTTGCCAATACCCAATTCTGTCCCCTATTTTTCCATTTGCAACCATATATTCAGGTACCTTTTAACCCCATGGAAAAAATATCTAACGTTCATTACTACCGATAACAGGAAGAAGATTTTGCTTTGAGAATGACAAACCCATCATAGTGAAGTTTAGGCACGCTCTCCACGTATGCGGCGTGCTAGCTGGATATCTTTTGGCATGATTGTGACACGTTTGGCATGGATAGCACACAGGTTGGTATCTTCAAACAGGCCAACCAAGTAGGCTTCACTTGCCTCCTAGTGAAAAAGAGAAGAGTTAAAGAGCACTTTCAGTCTCTGAGCACTAGGAAAAACATAACAATAATTCAAAGTACAATGTAACATGGCATTAAGTTTAGGCTTCTGTCTTTATTACTTGCAAACATCGAAAGTCTTAGATTCTCAAAAAATAAAAGCCTCCTTTTTCTTATAAACCACCAAATAATATCCCATGTCAAAGTGGCATACTATTGCCATTCGGTGAAGACGTCTTCCAGAACACAACTGAACCAACGTTCTGACAGGGCTCTCACAAGATAAGGGGTTATCTGATCAAAAGGTTAGTTTTTTTAGGAACCTCTCTTTTTAAAGGCTGGGTTACGCTATTTGAATGACTCGTCTGCTGCCTCTTCCAGAGGAAGAGCTATTGAGCATCAAGTGAAATTGGCAGGTGCTAGGGAAAAGAGCAGCAGGTATTCCTTCACAGCACACAGTTCGGGCACACAGCTCCTTGCCATAGGATACTGAAGAGGTGGCTTCATTCAAAAGTCAAAAATCAGCAGAAAAAACCTACTGAGAATTATTAGATGTAAGACGACATCATCTTTCACTCAGGAACTCCTGGAATCACCAAAACCAGGACAGCACTCTGAGAATTACCATCAGACACTTGTCCTAGTCCTGTACTTTCTTCCTGCCTAAGCACCCCCGTCTATCTGGGGCACACACCACAGTCCCCCCGATCACAGAAGGTGCTCACCTCACACCTGTGAGAATCACAGGGTCGGCACTTGGCAAAGACAGGGCAAAGGACAAGCCCTATCTTGGGAAAACCACAACCCTGACCACAGTGTTTTCTCCGTTACTCAACCACCGCAGACAGGATTCTGGGTTAGACAGATGCTGCGTTGGACCTAATTACGCTTCTGGCTCACGTTAAGTTAGCCGCTATCAAGCCCAGCACAGCAATGGTAACCATTTACACATTTTGGGGTTGATACAGAATTCTAACACCTAACAATCTCCTAGGAAGCATCTCGGCACGCCAACATCAGACCAGTACGTGGACCAGGACACAGCACACGGTGGGGGTGAGAAGGCAGAAACGACGGGGCTTGCTTACAGAAAGGAGGTTGAGCTCCACCGTTCTAGAAGTTCACACAAGGGAACAGCTTGTGTGAACCATTTTGTTACCAGGAACTGCAAAATCAACTTACTAAGTTCAAAGTTCCTGTTTAAAAAACACAGAGCATTTAATACAAAGAAAGAAAAATATTTACTACCGCAGATGAGGACTGTAGTATTAGTAAGTCATTCCGTATCCAGCAGGATATGGCTACCATAAGTTCCCCTAACACAGTTTTGCTAAATCACTACGTGAAAAGTTAAGACACTTCACCAAATAAGCCATGCTGGCGCGAACAACATGGCACTAAAGGGGTTATGAGGGTTTTTTTGCAAATATGCAAGCAAGAAGCACTGGGAATAGTACATGCACAAGTTCTATACCAACAACTCCTTAATCCAAAACCAGCCTTCTGAAAACATACCAACCACTGACTAAATTTTAATAAGCAGTTCCTGATAAAAAGACACCAAGGTTTAAAAACTACCACAATCACTCACAGCAGTGAGACAGAACAACAACTAAAAGCAAAAGCAGCAACTTTGCAAATGCACGCAGCCACCTTCTGAAGCTAAGCACATGCTCAAGTTTAGAGCATCTCACGGCATATGCTTTGGTCCCTATCAAGTGGAAGTCATTAACCAGAAAAAGACAATTTTGCCTGGATATCAGATACTCTACAATTGCAGACAGGTTCTGGAACAATCTTTCAACAGCTAAAAGAACAGTAAGGACCTATCTTTAATCATGAGTGTATTTCTATCACGAGAGGGAAACGTTCCTGCGACAAGGACACAGTCTTGGAGGGGACCTAACTTTGATGCAGGAATTCTGGGCAGAAAGAGCAATCAATATTTTGCCCTCGATATACTCTAAATAACTTATTTAACTAATAACATATTTTAAAAATTTATGTGTTTAGCATCAACTACATCATAGAAAAGCACTTTTTTCCCTAACCGTGTTTAGATGTGGCCTATCGAGCTGTTTTTCTTTCAAGAGCATTCGAGGACATCAAGACCTCCATTTGGACACACGCTTGACATGACAACGCTGTCCTCTCAGACTGCACAGCTTTCAGAGGCAAAGCCTCTAACAAAGCTCAAGGACAGGGGAAACAGATTTATGTGAAGCATCTTAATAAGATGCACTGTTCCGTCAAGTGCAATTACTTTGGGGGGTGGGGACTACAAAAAAAACCAAAAAAAAAACCAACAACAAATCACAAACAAAAAACCCCAAACAAACAAAAAGAAAAGCAACCCCCCCAGAAAACCCACATTTATAGCCTTTGTAAGGAGCTGCTGACCTGCCACTGCGTTATTTTAGCCTATGGTATCTGTAGGGCATCACCAGGTTCACTCTGAGCGAGGGAAGGCTGAGGGGCGCATCCCCCAATATCAGCGCCCCCCCCCCAGGGGCCACGCCCACCGCGGCCGCCCACCAATCAGGCGGAGCTGGGGCTAACCCTAGAAACAGCCTGGCCAATGGGGGTGGGAGGCGGAGCCCTCCCTTCCCTTCAGTCTCCAGGTTTTGGGGGTTTTGGGGGGGTTCTGGCTGTGACAGCACTCACAGCACCGACCCCCGCCAGGCAGGGGGACCCCCGGGACCCCCCGCCCCCAGACCGCCGCCCGGACAGGGGGTTCCCCTCGCGACGCTCAGCTCACCTGCAAAGCACCGATGGCAGCGCTCTGGAAGCGCAGATCTGTTTTGAAGTCCTGAGCAATTTCGCGCACCAGACGCTGGAAGGGAAGTTTGCGGATCAAAAGTTCGGTGGACTTTTGATAGCGTCTGATTTCACGGAGAGCCACGGTACCCGGCCTTTTAAAATTAAATGATTAAAAAAAAAAAAAGAATTAGTATTCAAAACACGTTCTACATCACCTTAAAAATATGGGTTCATCGTCTAAACTAAACGAAGCACCATACACGTTCTGCTTTCACTAGAAGACTCCCAGCGTTTACCATACAAAACCAGTTTCCCTGGCAAAGGGTCGCCGGTGTCTCACCATCAACCTGTGCAAACTTCCACCGGCCTCACCAGGGATCCCCCAGGCAGAGAGGCGAGGCCCTGACTTCGCCGAGAGAAGAGGCGGACAGCACAGGTTCGCTAACCGGCACTAACGCAGCTCGGTGCGGACGTGGCAAACCGCAACGCTGCCGTCGGTGAGCTGGGTCAGCTCTACCACAGGTCCCCTCCTAGCGATTAGCCTGACCGGCAAACACGATTTTAAGGGGAATCTGGTTCTTCTTCCCTACTGATGTAAGTCGCTGTCAACATTCGCAGGACTAACAGAATTTATGTTTCGTGTGACACGATCAGTACAAAGCATCTAGTGTATTTCCTTGTATTAGTTTCGGTGTCAGAATGACAAATTCCGATAAACAAGGTACTTCTGCAGACACAAAGCCCCAAATCAATACCGCATTTATTTTGGTGGAAACTTTGTATTTTCCAACTCCAACTTTATGACCTGTCTCCTAGACTATCCATTCCGCCTCACACCTACAGCAACAGACTTTTCGATCAAGTTCGCTATTTCCAAGCCGCTTCTCCTTCCCAATCCACTTTTTCCCCTAAGGAATACGTACGCCTAGCCCAAGATCGCCCTCCAAGCGGAAGCACGACCGTCACCATTCCGGAGCAAAGACTTCCCCGGGATGGAAAACGTCGTTATTAGCGGATTGTCCAAGAAAAAAAAAAAAAAAGATCCACTGCTCATCGCAGGCCGCCTCCTCCCGCGCACAAGCGCCTGCCTCTGGGACAAGCGGACGCGCGGCCGGTGGGGGAGGCCCCGCGCGTCCGTGGGCGCCTCGCGCCCTCTCGCGGCCGATCCCCGCCCCGGCGCGGCCGCCGGCGCCCGAAGAGCGGCGAGGAGGGAGCAGACCCTACAAGTAAATTAAGACACGCCGGTAACAATAAACTTCGCGGCGGCACAGCCCTGCTGCAGCATTTAAACAACCAGAAGTTAAAAAAAAAAAAAAAAAATTAAAAAAAATGGCAGAGACGCGTTCACCGTAGGGGAGGGTGTTGATTTTTTTTTTTTTTTTAGGCGCCAGTACCGGAACGCCCCGGAAAGGGGTTAATGGCAAATACCGGGGCGATGCCCGCGCTGGGTATTTATGGTTTGGTTTTGGGTTTTTTTTTGCGGCAGGCGGGGGAGCGGCCCCGGCGGTCGGCCCCGGGGGCCGGCGGAGCGCACGGCGGCAGGAGCGGCGGGGAGAAGCCCCCCCCCGGCCCCGCGGGGGCGGGGGGGGGGGGCGGGGGGTGCCGGCGGTACCGGCCCGGTGCCGCCGGTGCGCGGCGCTGCGTTACCTGTAGCGGTGCGGCTTCTTCACCCCGCCAGTAGAGGGCGCGCTCTTGCGGGCGGCTTTGGTGGCCAGCTGCTTGCGGGGCGCCTTGCCGCCGGTGGACTTGCGGGCGGTCTGCTTGGTGCGGGCCATGCTCCTGCCGACGTCGCTGCCTTACACCTGCCCGGGGGGGAAGGAGGGAGGGAAGGAGAGAGGGGACGGGGGGGTGTCCGGCCGCCCCGCTCAGCGTACGGCTGCCCCGCAGCGAGCCAGCCGCCCCCCCGGCCCCCCGCACGGCGCCCCTGCCCGCGGCCGCTGAACGGCGGGGCCAGCCGTTAGCCACGGGGCCCGCGGCCGCCTAACGCCTCCCTTCGCCAACGGGGAAAAAAAAAAAAAAAAAAAAAAAAACCAACCACACACCACAAAAAAATTAAACGTCTGCCGATCGCAGAATATTAAAATCCGTTTTTTTTGCCCACGAATTCAATAGCGAGGCGGCGGCGGCCGAAGCCGAGCGAGTCGCCCGCCCGCAGGCGCGGAGAGGCGGCTGCCGCCTCCCCGCCGCCCGGCACCTGCGAAGTGCTGGCAAATCCGGCCCGGCCAACATCGGGGGGCCGGCACTCGCCCCGCCGCTCCCCCCCGCCCCAGACCTCCTCCGACACGGCGGAGCGGCTGCGAGCGGAGCGGCAGCCCCCGCCGACCCTCCGCCCGCCCGCCCGGCCCTCGCCGCCGCCCGCCGGCGCTCCCCGACCCGCCGGCAACCGCCGGCAACCCGGCCTTTATCGCGCAAAAAGGAAAGGGTCCGGATAAAGTGCGAGAAAGCAACAAACTTTTCTTTTTTTTTTTTTTTTGGGGGGGGGTGGGGGTGGTTTTTGGGTGCCGTCTTTCTCTTTCCGTGTAACTGCTTCCCCAAAGCCGCCTCGCTCCCAAGCGCCTCTCACAGGCAAACTCATCTCCCAGACCCAGAACAAAATGGAAACAATCACGAAATGCAGCCCTAGTCCTTTTGCAAAGGAGGAAAAAATAAATTGCAAAAAATAACGCCCAAAAAATCGCAGGGAACTCCAAACCATGTGGGTGCAGATGAAGGGGGAGGCAGCGGAAAAGTTTGCACTCGAAAACCAAAAAATTGCGTTGGGTTTGGGTCGTTCCTTCGGCGAATTTCTTTCCCTTTTTATTGTTTTTTATGCAATAGGAAAAAAAATATGGTCGGTGACCAGAGAAAAGAGACAAGATGGTGAAGCTGAGCAACAACTGTGGGGAGCAGGGGAAGGAAGGCAGGAGAGTTACCCTGGGCTGGCGAGCGGCTCCTCTTTGCGGCCGCTTCCCAGCCCCGATCCGGGGGCCGCCGGGCTGAGGAGGCAGCTAAGGGGCTGGGGAGGCGGCTGGTGGGGGTTTGGAGCGGGGGCGAGGGGAGCAGAGGGGGGCAACGACCGCGCGAAGCGGGGCCGGGGGTGCCGGCGGAGGGAGCCGCTCCGGCTGCGCCGGGAAGGCGGCGCGGGGAAGGGGAAGCGGGGGGCGCCACCGCCTCCCGGGCCCCCCAAAAGTTTGTGGGGAGGGTCCGGGGGGGGCGGCGGGGGGCGGCGGGGCGCGGGGGACGGCGGGCGCGGCGCCAGACTTACCCCGTCCGCTGGGCGAGCGCGGCTGCCGTGCGGGAGGGAAGGAGGGCGGGCGGGCGGGCGGAGGGAGGGCGGGCGTGAGGAGGAGCCGGAGCCGAGGCTGCTGCTGCGGCGGCTGCTGCTGCTGCTGCTGGCGGCGGCGGCGGCGGCCGGGAGCACAATTGAAAGATGGCTGACTCGGGAGGGCCGGCCCCGCGCGCGGCTCCGCCCCGGCCCCGCCCGCCCGCCAATGGAGCACAATGGAGGGAAGGCGCGGCCCCGCCCCCGGCCCCGCCCCCTCCCTCGGCGCCGTGTGTACAAACACAAAAGGCACGCCGCGCGCGCGAGGGGGATTCCCTCCCCCGCCCCCCCCCCCCCTCCCCGCGGGCCGGGGGCGCGCGAGGCCAACGGCCGGGCCAACGACCCCCCCCCTTCCGAGCCCGGCACCCCGGGCCGCCGGCCCTCGCCTCGCCTCCCCTCCCGCCCCGCCCGGCCGGTGCCCCGCCACTCGCTCCAACCCCCACCGCAGCACAGGGCACCCCCTCACCCCCCCCCCCCGAGTCCGCCCGACTGGGTCTGGGTGGGGATTCTCGGTTTTTTGGTTTGCTTTTTCTTCTTTTTAACACAGAAGCGACGCCAACATTCTCAGGGTCAGCAGGCCCGGCGGGGCCACCCCGGCGAGGATCTGCCGCGGAAGCGCCCTTCGCCTCCTTCTGCGAAGCGGGAGCTGAGCGGCGGGAGTGGACCCCGTCCCAACTGGGGCGCGAACCGCAGGCGCCTCGGGTCACGGGGGAACCCTGAGGCCTGGGAAGGAAGAGGGGTCTCACCCCCCGCATCACCGCCGCCAAACTGCTTCAAGTTCGAAACGCAGCTATTAGAAAAGCCACTGTCAATTTAGCACTGCATCGCCAGCGGATCCCATCCAGTTGTATCAGCTGCCATGTTGTTTAACGGGAAAATTCACTCTTACTCTAGTTTCTGTTAACGTCAAAACCAAAACGCCCTATGGGAACGTAACCTCTACTACGACTGGACAGCCGCTTGCAATTTTCTTAACATTTCAACTACAGAGTGAAATTCTGCACTCGCACAAACTGGTGCCACCATCTTGTCTGTCATTTAATCATAGAATCATTTAGGTACGCGAAGGAGCCGTATTTGATTTGCAAAATCTTTATTACGGGCGATGATGCAATGCATTTCTGTGCAGAGACATCCAAGCTACCTCCAGCAGCAGCAGTAGTTGAGCCATGTGAGCAGAGCGATTCGCCTGGGGCTAACCAAGGAGGAAAAGAGCGTTATCGCGGGCAGAACACCCTGCTAAAATAGATACAGGCTGCTTTGGTCCTCAACTAAACACGACAGGCTGCACCGCACCGACTGGTGTGGACGTACCAGCCATACACCTCTGGCCCTGAGGTGAGTTTATGAGAGGTGGCAGCCAGGAAAAAGAAACTACAGAGGATTTTAAGTACACTTACAGGATAATTAGCGGAGTAATTAATCTATGGATAGTATCTTATGAGGGAACAGCACCTTACTGGACAGCCAGCGAGAGAACTCTAGGCTGTATGGTATTGTACAATGGAGTATTTGCAAATACGCTGCAAAGCCTAAAAGCCAGGCACCGAAATTGGCACCAGCTCCCGACATAACGCACGCATCCCATAATGAGCAGCTGGAAAAGTTAAAAGCCGGCAGCACTGGTTCCCAGCTGCAAGCAGCTGCCCGGAGATCAGTAATTCAGAGACTGCCCCTGTCAGCCTTAACTCCGACGGCGCTCGGACGCGAGGAGGAGGCAGCCGTGCCTTCACCGCTCCCCTGCGACTCCCCGCGCCCTCCCCGCAGCGAGGAGCCGCCCCCGCCGCGCTCACCGGCTGCGGCCCCCGGGCAGGGCGGGCCCCAGCCCCGGGGTCACCTGGGGGAACCGGAGGGGAGGAGAGGAGCGCGGCGCTCCGTCCCCCGCCGCGGGGCCGCCGCTGACGGGGCCAACCGCCCGCCCGCGCGCCCGCCCAACCTTCCCCGCTCGAGCGCCCGCCTCGCTGGCGCGGCGCCCTCTGCCGCCGGCCCGGCGCCGCCATTGGCGGGAGCGCCCTGGAATTCCGTGACGTGGCGGCGGGGGCGGGGCGGGGGCTGTCGCTGTCGCTGTCCCGGCCCCGGCGCCGCCCGCTCGGCCCCTTCCCCCGCCGCGAAGCGCAGTGTTCTCCCCCGGGAAACGGGGCACCGCGCACGCCTTTACCTCCCCCCCAGGACTCCACCGCTGCTGCCCGCCCCGCCGCCGGCACTTCTGACCGACCTGGAACCCTAACAGATAGGGCGGGCGGCACAAGGGGGGCTCTCTGTTGACCCCCTGCACTGAACCCGACGAAAAGCCCGAACAAGGAGAAACTATTCCAATATTATCAACTCTTGCACCCTTCCTTTCATCCTTGTTGACTAACGCCATTAAAAACCTGCTTTTCCAGGGCTGTGGGAACAGGTACGACCCTGGGGCAGCCCTTCCAGCTTTACCACAAACGCTACTTGTGTGCCAACAGGACACTGCGGAAAGAGCTGGCCCAACATGAAGACGACTCCAGACGTTCTTCTTTCACTGGCAGCGCTGATAAGCACTCGCTCCTCCTTTCCGAAGGCCTTTATCTCTGCAGACCACAGGGATCTTCCACCCTTCAGCGTCTGTAAGCGACCGTGAAGAAATCTAACCTAATGAGATTCCACCGGTTTAGCCGACAATAACACGCCAAGGACAACTGCAGCACTTCATCCTCACCCAGCGTAACCACCGCCGCTGCGAACGCGTCCAGATTGCGACGGGAAATAAGATTAGGATGGAAAACAGCTGGTCCAGAGCGGACGACTCAAGTGATACCGGATGGAAAAGAGGAACGTTCAAATCAGAAGTTGTCTGAGATGTTTTTAGCGCCTTTCACAGGACGTGCACAGCCATCAGCCAGCAAAGAGAGGCAGACTCCCACAGCCCATACTCATTTTGGCTGTCTGAGTAGCATACATTTTCCAAAATAACTCCCTTTCACCTTCACCTTTTTGGGAAACTCTGTCTCATCTTGCACAGGAGACTCTGCCCAAGAGAAACACAGGGCTTTTTTCATGTCAGGCTGGGTTGCAACTCACTGTATCAAGATGAAAATACTGTTTCAAAATTGTTACTGAAAAAAAAAAAATGTTGCTTTGGAGCAAAGGCTTCAAGCTCAAGTCCTTCAAATGGTTCCTAGTCAGCTTCAAATGCCAGTCTAAGGCACTGGCCCGGTTGGCCAAAGAGCTAACAGATCAACCCCAGCAACATCGCAGGCTGCATGAAGATCCACAAACAGCTGCTTCCCTCTGCAACACCACAGATTACAAGCCCCAGAACAAAACACAGCGGAGTAGATGAAGTGTGCCTTTTTTGAGGTTATCCGGACAAAGGAGAACAAGCGAGTCCACAGTATGATTGTTTTTAAGCAACATCGTAGGTATCTTTCAGAAACATTTGAAAAAGATTTTCCATTACAAGAGACATTCACAGTTTGTTTTATCACCAAACTCCAAACAGTCTCTGATTGTCCTGGTTTTGGCTGGGATAGAGTTAATTTTCTTTCTAGTGGCTGGTAACAGTGCTGTGTTTTGGATTTAGGATGAGAATAAGGTTGATAACCCAGGGATGTTTTAGTTACTGCTGAGCAGTGCTTGCACAGAGTCAAGGCCTTTCCTGCCCCTCACCCCACCCCGCCAGCGAGCAGCCTGGGGGGGCACAAGACGCTGGGAGGGGACGCGGCTGGGACAGCTGACCCCAACTGGCCAAAGGGATATCTCACACCGTATGACGTCATGCCCAGCATATAAAGCTGGGGGAAAAGCTGACCGAGGGTCCACTGCTCAGGAACTGGATGGGCATCGGTCAGCGGGTGGTGAGCAATTGCATTGTGCATCACTTGTTTTGCATACTCTTTTATCATATTATTATTTTCCCTTTCTTTTCTGTCCTATTAAATTGTCTTTATCTCAACCCATGAGTTTTACTTTTTTTTTTCTCCCGATTCTTTCCCCCATCCCACTGGGGGGAGTGAGCAAACGGCTGTGTGGTGTTTAGCTGCTTGCTGGGTTAAACCACAACACTGATCAAAGAAAAAATATTTATTTCCTATCCCCCCCCCCCCCGCCAAGAGCACAAACTAAAAATCCAAACAACTTAGTCTAGTTCCAACTCAACAAATAGAGAAAGGTCCCTTCTTATTACCCAGGGGAAGTTGGGGTTCTTATTCATTTTATGCAAAAAGCTACTCAGACATTCCAGGGAAGGAAGGAGTATAAAAGACTGGCTTTCTTGGTCTACAACACTCACTTGACTCCTACTTCCATGTATCTCCTCCTTGACCCAATTTTCCCTTCCTGTTCTCCTTCAGATCCATCTCTCTCCTCAAACCTCCAACCACCCTTTGCACTCAAGCTCTGCATCCTCACTCCTATTCCCTGTCCGAGCTCCCAGCCTGCCGGCCATTTTACGATTTCATATTCCCTACAGACCCTCCTTGATTCAATGTATTTCCTCAGGCAGTTTCATTTTTCACCACCTTTCTCCTTGACCCTATCCCCACCTTTCATCCTCTTGATTTTCACGCCAAACCGTTCCTACCTTCTCCTAGGTTTTCAGCCAGTCTCAGTCCCATACCTGCTGTGTTTCCTTCTGCAGCTCCCAGGTGTGATAGCCTTTCCTAGCCAAGTCCAATCTCCATCCTTAAAAGTCCAGCCCAGTGTTGCTTCATCCTCACTCCAGTCCTGGCTAGCCTGTCACCCAGTTTCTGGCTGTGGCTGCTGTACAGTTACAGCTTCTCCTGGAAATTAAAGTAAAATGTCAGTACAAAATGCTCACAAGTTTTTAAACTATCCTCCTCTTAAGATGTATTTCGGCAGAAGGAAAACATTTGTAACCCTAATTTTGCGTTAACAGTACATTTTGGTGTGGATTTAAATGTATTCCTAAATAATCATCTACATGAAAGATGAAAATACACTATTTCCAGCGTTTTTACTAGGAAGTTACTAGGGGTAGGAATCACTGGCACTTAGGAAGGAAAGTACATGTCATTTAAAACGTCAAAATGATTTACAATCATTTTGTCTCTGTGTAAATAGTTTTCTGTTATTATTTGTTTTGAAGTCTTCTGTGTCATGACTTTGTACACCACAGAAATTACAGCATTGTAATTGCAGCCATTGTAATGCACAGTTGTCCGATATGCTGGATTGCCTATTACCCCACACAGCGCACATCTCTATCGTTCGTATTATTTATACTCTCTGTCAATATATAGGCAAAAAATATACCGGCCAAAACTAGCAGCTGTATAGTACACTTATCTTTAGAGATTGGCACCTACTGGAAACGCAGATAAGTTGTTGTGTAATAGTAGTAGACACAGCTTTTTCCTCTCTTTCATCTATTTTCATTGGGTCTTTTAATCATCTGTTCTGCCTTTTGCAGTTCTCGAAAATACTTCACATATAGTAGACATTATGGCCTTGCTGTTTAAAGAAAACTCTTAAACACGTTTACTTTTAAGCACCTCTCAAGCTCCATGGACTTCAATGGAAGATACGTACTCTTAAATTTACACATGCTGAAGTGTCTCCCTGAAGATTGATCCCTAAGGTAAGCCCCCTGTTTAAATAATAAGGAAAGAGTACATGTGCCACATGAAAAAATTCTTGGAATTCCTGGGTTCTTTAGGAAAGCTTAAAAGAGACAGCTACTTTAAAATGCAAAATTATCAGTCCTGTCAAAGGTACTTCTTTTCACACTTTGAGCATCACATATGTGCAGGGGATTCAGAACAATCTATTTTGGAGACAAACTGCATTTTTTCTAAAATGTCATAACCCAAGAGCAGTAAATCTGTTTTGGTATTTTTTTTCCTCCAACCTCTTTTTTTTTTCAATTTGAACTGTTTCAATGAAAATTTCTCCCAAAAGGAATTTCAAGGACAAAGTTCTAAGAGAGTGAAAATAAGCCTGCAATAGCTTAGTGAATAAGATTCAGGATTCCTGGATTTTGCTTCTCTTTTTGGATTACCACTAATTTTTAGGAGGCTTGATGAGTCTGACTCAGCCTCCACCTTTGTGGTTCCTCTCCTGCAAAGACTTACCAAGCGCTTAGTTTCACTGGGTACATGCCTGCTTTTATATATGGGCTCCTGGCTCTAATTCCCTGTGTATCATCCAGGATTCTCTTATTATAATCTCATTTGTATTGCCTATTATTAACATACATGGACTTCTGGAACTCATCTCTCATCCTTCTAATGAGGTCCTACAGAACATGAGAGAGTAAACAGCATTACATAAAATAGCGCTAATTCTTTCTTTTCCATGGTCTAGCGAGTTTCTTCTGGTGGAAAGAGTGCTAGAAAAAAACCCTGTAAGACCACCCTAGAACGACATCCTGAAGCTCCGCTCGTATTCCTCTCGTTTGCTTATTTGTTTCATTTATAATAGTCTTTTACCTATGCTTAATATTTTAATATCCTTTTTATATTGAAAAAAAAAAATCAAGTCCATTGCCTTTTAAAGATGGGAAGTTAAAAATATCTTTAATTGCCTGATACACAGCTAAGAACAGTTCCAGGTACATAAGATGCATTTTAGCTGTAACCACAGTCTCAATTTTTTCTTATCAGCTTTGAAGGGCTTGTATGCAACAGTTCATCATCTTAAGGTGGAAACAGGACTTGAAATATTGCACCAAAAAAGCAGTATTCCTATTCTACTGACACTAGAAAAATCCTAAACGGAAACATAGGTAGCTTTTTAAACAGCCATGCTTTATTTTATGTTATGTTTTCATTTTGCATGATTCACGTGCTTAATATTGGATAATTATGTTCTCATTTGTTTCGATGTATGCGACGATAAAGGACAATAACAATAAAAATAGCACTACATGTTTACATGGTTACAGACCTCCCCTTGTCAAGAGCACTTCAGCTTCTTACTGACTTCTCTAAGTTTATTCCTTTTCTTCCTCCATTTCTCTGGACAGCATTATGCTATTTTTCTTAAATAGACTCTATCAGTTTGGAGTGCGCTAAAGGGTTAACTGAAACAGAAGCTAAGTCCTAGCACCAGATAGGGTACAACAGATAATTGTGAGGTTATTGCACAGCTTTGCCAAAGACCAGAAATTATATGATACGACAAGGAGTATCTGTGATTTTTAGATAAAATAGGATCAAATGTCATAATGTATTTCAGAGATATGCTGTGAAATTCAATTATAAAAATATGTCTAAGGCACTGGGTGAAAGGACTGGTGGACAAATAAAAAGAAAAGGGAGTTTATTCTCTGTAATGATAATACGAGATTTTGAAATTTACCGTGTTTGAGTTAGTTTGCATTGACAGACACATTTCAAGTGGGTTTTTGCAAGATTTTCTGCAGTGTAAGGAAGAGCAATTGTTCTGGGGAATATTTCTTCCTAAAGTTACAGTACGATAAAATTATTAAACTCATTTTAGCTCTCCTGGTTCTTCACACATGACTAAGTTATCATAACAACCTTTTCTGTCTTTTTGAAGCATTGTATTGTACTGTGGAAGGAACTGGATAGCCTGTGGGCTTCATCCTAATGGAGACTACCGTAAAATCTTTTATTTCCTAGTACTTCTGTGTTGATAGATTCATTAAAGTTGCCAAGGAGAAACAACCAGCACAAGCTCTAATTGGTTCCCAAATAAGATCCCTACTACTACAGTGATTTACTCAGAGCTCCTGTTGTAGAAGAATTTCAGCAAGCTGATTTGCCCCAAGACTCACACATGCTGGAAAATAAACCCCTGCAGGCTTGCATTAGGGAGGGGGAAAAAAAAAAGGCTCACTGTTTTCCACCACCCATTAGGCTCACATTGGCCTCATTTTGCAGTGCTGTTCTTGTAAAGGATGTCTTTTTATGCACGGATGCAGTATCTAACCCATGCTGACACTGCCTTGAAAGGCTCTATGAGCTACTGTACTTGACAGAACTAAAAAAGTAATATTATTTATTTCATTTCTTTGCTCAGTGGGGTAATCTCATGAGATATGAATCCGTTCTTCATGAGGGCCCTGGGGATAGCAGTCAGAGTGAAACTCAGACATACTTTAGAACAATGCAAACAGCACAGACCACAGTACTCGGGCTCCAACAGCAAACAGCAGACCAAAACATCAGGTATGATGACTGATATCATAATTTATTTGGAACAATATTCTGTAGACTGGTTACTTTCAAAATAGATCTGTTTCTTCCTTGTAAAAGCACAAGAGTAAGATTGTCTTCAAATGGCACCGATGCTTCACAAGCCTCATTTGTGAAAGTCAGCTGAGGAAGGGTCTCAGAAGTGAAAATATGATTCTGAGGTCTGACCCTAACACAGTTGTAAAGTGTTCTACCATATCCCATCTTTCTTAACAAGTACTCCCAAATCTCAAACCCCACTTTCTGGAGAACTAGTCTCCTGAGAGCAGAAAAGGGAAAGAGAAGATGGAGTGGCAGACAGTATATTTTAAAGCAACAGCAAAGAACATTAAGTTATTTTCAGTCTTACAAGTTTACAGAGTTTGGGGTTTTTTTTTTTTAAAGAAATGAAAGCTTCCTATTTTCCCAACGTTCTTTGTAAGTCACACACTCTGTAGACTATACTTTACTGTACCACATTTTTAGATAATTTTTCTTCATTTCTGCTCCTCCTCTTCTCAAATCCACATCTCATAAGGCATCTCAATGTGAAAACTGCAGTTGCTATTAAGAATAGTGCTTAATGTTAGTGCTGCTCATTAGTTTCCTAATGCTTAGAAACTTATGTGACACAATTCACGTTCAAGCCTTCTAAAAGAATAACTAATTTGCCCTGACTACTCATTGTTGAGTATCTACAATCCCAGCTGAGAATAAAAGGATTCACAGGTATTTACGACTTCTGAAAATCAGGCCTAGTATGCCTTTGACTACATACCCAGATGTGGGCACCCCAACTAGAGGCTATTTTAAAAAAATTCTTTAAAAATGCCCACATACCTGCTTTCATGTCACAAAGATGATGGTGTTAGAGCCATAATTACAAGTTCCTGGCTCCCAAACACACTCTGACCACACATCTCTCGTGATAGAGAAGAGAGCCGGAAGCGAGGGTGCCAAGGAGCGATGTGGCAATAGGTAGTTCCTTCTGATCAAACAGTGCCTGCCAAGCCTCGCTCCCTTTGCGAGCACTGCAAAGCCACTTTCATGGGGCCCAGCTGCTTTAAAGGAGCCCAGTGATCCTTGGTGTACGAGAAGAAGTGGTCAGGCAGCACCAGTTCTTCACAAATGATTTGTGTCTTAGCCAGTTGCTGATAAAATTCCCTCTTCAGTTTAACAAGTGACTCTTGGGAGCTTTAGCAAAAGCCCCAAATCCCTGCAGATAGATGATAACATCAAAATCTCATCTTCTGTTTTTGAATTCTAAAGAAAGAGTCAGGCAGTTGGGCTTGCAGAGACGAGCTTGATCCCCCAGTAGCTCAAAACCCACCAAAACAAACAAACAAGCAGTAGAAGGTAAATGAGAATGCACAAATTTGGCATGCGCTAACATTGCATGATGCTGGCAAACCTTATGTTCTGTGAGGACTCAACAATTTTTTTATGCTAAGTCCTGGGCACTACTTAAAGCGTACGAGTGGCGTTAAAATACAAGCCACAATCTACGCAACGGAAGGGGAGAATGTCAGTTGGGTTTAACAAGGGACTGCGGAGCACAGACCTCAAGAAAGAGGCAGAGAAGCAGCACAACTTGAAACCTCAGCAACAAAGAACCACAGGCAAGGTTGCCAGCCTGTTTCCCCTGGGCTACAAGGTTTTCAAGCACAGCTCCCATGCTGGCACTCTGTCCCACATCCAACAGAGGGGTTGCGCTTATGTAGGATAAATCCCCACTGTGAGAGGGAGTCATTTATTAGATGCTACTGAAGTTGACATTACACACTTCATTACATCTTGAAGTTACACCCTTCAGCCTAGCCCTGACCCACAATGGACAGCTAGCATTCCTAGGAGCCACTGTCATTTCCCACCTGCAAAGCACACCGTGCCCTTCTCCCGTGGTTCACTGAAGAAGGAGCTGGCCGTCTGACAGTCCTAAATTTTGGTATGTGGCTCAGAGGGCCAGGAAGATTGGTCACGCCACATCTGCAATATTTAAGGTTCTTGGTTATGAGAACCACAAGATCACTTGTAAAGCCTTCACAGGTAAAGGACCGCCCGCACAAACCATGCAGTGAACACACTTTGGTGCCATGCCCCGTTCTGCAGACGTCCAACATGGTTCGAGTGGCACGAAGGCTTCTCCTGACAAACCGTTCCTGTAACTTCCTGCTGCGAAAGAACAACAGGGAGAAAAAAAAAACAACCATCATCAACAAGATTTTCCAACTGTGACTTCCACACACTGGCCAGACTTCTTCATAGCCCTGCTTTGAGAAAGAAGCAATCTGACATATTCTGACACCGACATCACTTCTAGGCCAGAGCCCAAGTCAGACAGGAACACAAAGGAACAAATGCACAGCTGTATCATTGTCATGTTGCTAATGTTCAAATATAACCATGTGAGGACATGATTTTTCCAGGCCTCACACACATATGCTTAAGAAAGATCCTCAAGGGGCACAGTACGCTGTATTACAAATTCCTCATAGATGACACATAATTACCTCTATTTTGGAAAGGATTAGAAGAAACACTGGAGGGGAGTCCAAAATACACCAGTGACATTCCTTAAACACCATACTAGCAATTTAATTTCAATTGCATGGGTGCGAAAAGATGTTGTATAAACAAAATGGCAAACTATTCCAATATCAAGCCAACAAGAAGCTACGCACGTCTGTAATGTTATAAAGTCAGTGTTCTCCAACTTGAACTTACTGTATAAAACCAAAAAATCCAACCATTTTCCCTAAAAATGATTTATATGTTTTCTTTTAAAGAGAAACAAATAAAACCCTGCATCCATTATTATTCATTTGTAGGTCCTCTTTAAGCTAGCAGAACATTCTCTACACAAGGAGATAAATATTACTATTACAAGAATGTTGTCTGAATGTAAGTGGGGCTTATAATGGTCCAGTCAAAAGGAAGCCGCGTCAAACTCGGCACCCAAAGAATGAGGCCTCTCTACACTACAGACTGGATCCTTAACTTAAGACATTTCTCCCTCAAGCCAATGGAGCTTTGAAAATTTACACTGGCTAAGGATCTGACTCACAACATTTTATCAAGGGACGACCGAATCAGTGACATGATCTGTTTTAAACAGGATTTATGAACACCCACAACATTCCGTGTCCAGTGTAACCACGTGTTCTCTCTGCTGAGCGTAATTCAAAATGAGGGTTTACCTGCTTGAGGCACTCTGCTTTAAACTGCTGTCTTTTTAGACCTGTCCTGTGTGCTCTCCCTTTTGTTGCTGTCTTCATTTTCTCCTTCAGTTTCCTTGTAGAATCTCCTCAGGTAAACCGAAAGCAAGCAGATGTGGGTGGCGTAATGTAATTGGGGAGCTCCTCCCAACTACTGGAAATGCAACTTCAGTTTTAGCAAGGAACATTTCCAAATCAACTTTCATCTCAGTTGAAAAACAAGTGAGGATACCTGATCTTTTTTTTTTTTTTTTTTTCTTCAGCTGATCATTTCAAAAAGAGTACAACTGACTTTGGTCTAGGAGCTTCAAATTATTTCAAACAGTGCCACAATTCAATGAAAAGCTCACATTGCAACCTTTGCTCTCTCCCATTTCTTGAAAACTTTAAGGCATAGGGGTCTGACAGATAATAGAGATCTACCATGTACATAATACACATCTCATACCATATGCTCACTCTTAGCTTTGGATTTTTGCAAAGTCGCTCAACATTCAGATGCCAATAAAGAAACTAGAATGCAGTCCTTACACAGAGATTAAGTAATTCAGCACAGTGTCTCTGCAAGCTATAATTAAAAGCGGTTAGCTTCATTACAGGGAGAGCAAAAGTAAAGAGGCAGAGACCTATTTTTGGTATTGTTTTCCTATAAAATATACTGCACACTACAACCAACCCATTCACCGCTCTCCAGCTGTATTCAGTTAAAATTAATCAGAACAAACCAAATCTAAGCATTAAGGCTAGGAAATCAGAAGAAACACAAGGTTAAGGAAATCCTAGAATCTGAAGTATTGACTTCCACAATATTACCTGGATATCTAATTAGCCAATTCATTTCAAGTTATTGCTGCCAAATTTAAAATTATTATTAATGACACTAACAAGGCCGACTGTGCTGATGATACTTACGGCCAAACAAAAAGGGACCTTACTTTCTCAGGTTCATTACATACACACGCGCAGAGCAGTACATGCTCCTTCCCTGAAAGGACCCATAGTTTAAACTTCCTTGCATAGGAAGGAGACAAAGATATTAAGCACAACAAAGGGACTAACGTGAGGGCAAAAACAGTTTTACAGCTATTTTAAAATCTTGATTATGTCTAAGTATCTGCACTATTACCAACTGTGGGCTATAAGAAGAATAAAATACAGTTCTTCACCACAGACTTGTTAGGAGACGGACATCTAGGCATTCGCTGTGAGACAATAAGCATATTTAACAGTAGCTATTGTATTAATACAAGGGTAATATAAGTAAAGTAACATTTGTATTTCTCCCTGCCCCCGCTCCCAACCCCGTATCAGGTACCTTAACACATCGTCTCTACCCACTGTGTTGATGACACAGAAACTGAAGCAGATGACTATTGACCTTTGGCAAGAAACTGCACTTGCAAATATCAACTTAGATTCATTACGGTTAATTACATTTTTGTCAAACAGTATGACATCATAGTACACGAAGTAAAAATGTTCCCTAATGTCATACAGCATCTTAATCATTGTCCTAAGAACATGGACACAAAGGTTTCTTTTCATCCTGTCCTGATCCTCCATGCAAAAATAATATGAAAGCGTGTAACACATTTAAGTCTTGCAATGTATTACCCGCAACTTACACTTTGGGATACCATTAAAATGTGAAAGAAAATATATCCAAGATGAGCCAGTCTCCATATATATGATAGTACATGACTGTCTAGCAGACGGAAAACCCACTCTTAAAAGATAAGTTTTCAAATTCTTGAAGTGACTGCAGTGGACAAAATTTACCTTTGTTAATATCTCTGCACACTTAGAATAGTCTAAAAGGTACATACACATTTGTTTCACATTTTAAGTGATATCTTCCATCCTTTTGCCTATGGCTAGGAACATTTCTAGAAGTAAGAAACATTGAATTCTTATCAGAGCAAATTTTGACCCATCCTTTGTTAATCTGGGTACCTTGTGAACGACTGTTTTTTGTGTTCCGCACTCCCGCAGGCATCTTTCATGTGCAGATTAGAAGTCAAGGGCCAATGAGTACCTTACACCTTCTCTCAGCACAGAGTCTTGCATAATGTGATCTTGGTCTTGACAGACCGTTATTAAGCACTATAAAGCACTGCTACTACTATTAAAATGGAATATACTGGAGGAAACAATAAGGATGAATGAATGAATGAATGAATAGCAGCATTATGACGGTTACACATCTGATGACTCCAGAGAGAGATATTGGAAAAACTCTGTTCCACGTTAAATCAAGTAATAGATTTTTCAGCAGAAAACAGTCTAATCTAACACACTGCGTATTATAGGCCACAGAACCACACCCAATAACTCAGGCATCACACGCACAGATATCAGAATGAAATAAGAAAACAATGCGTAGTTTCGTCTCTTAAATTATGTCAAGATAGCAGGAAGTTTTAAATTCTAGTCTTGGTCCTTCCACTGACTTGAGAAAGTAGTATAATCAGTTTGCCTGCGTGTCACTATTTAAAAAGTCAGAGTACTTACTTATCCCACAAGGATATTGTCAGGTTTAATTAATTATGTCTGTAAAATCCTTTCCAAATGAAAAGTGGCAAGCATGATTTATTAATTAAGTCTAAAACACCACTGCAGAATCAGAGACTGATCATTGTTTTATCAAGAGAATAACATTTCTAATAAAGTAAATTTCAAATGGGAAATTACAATAACAGCCTTTTGGACTGACTTAGACTTTTTTGTGAGGAGCAAGGCAATAGACTTTTGATGAGTTCTAGGAATACAAGTGTAATCAAGAACAAGAGATAAAGTAACACTCACCCACTGACATTAATGTGGCACTAGCTAAACAGCATTGCATAAATAATGAAAAGGGGGACTAGCACCGCTGTAGGACCAAGCTGAAAGAAAACTACTCCTCTACCTATTAGATGTCACTTGCTTGTAGTCTGACTATGTGCAAGGATCTGTGCGAGTCACCGAGCCATAGCCACCCAGAACCGAGTATGGCATTAGTAGCCCAAAACTACCTGTAAGGTGGCAATGTATGATCTACAAAGGGCCTGATTTATGTCAGTACGACTCTACTGCTGTCAGCTCTCATGCTCACAGGTGTATCACAGCTATAGCACGTGTCTGCAGGCAGAATCCAGGTATGAGTTACGAATGACAGCTGTCATTGACGCACACCTCCTCTCAGGGTGCATTGGGCCCTCTTTGTTGGTCCTCTTTTCCCTACTATGGCAGCTGTGTTAGCTAAGGTACTCCTTGCAGGGAAATTGTAATTCAGTCGGTGCTCACTGGGGCCAGGAATTCATCAGTACAGATATAAGAGTAGCTTGAAACATTCAGAAAAGACACAGATCAAACAGCCTGTGAATTACACTGATTCAGCACATCTACTGGACAGTCCTGTGGCCCAATTCTTTCCTGGACAACTCCACCTATTTGGCCTGTACTGGCAAGCTCCACACCCTCAGCACCAATAGCCAGAGTTTCAGAGGAGGAAATGAATCATGCCCTTGGAATGCAACTGAAATCCCACAGATCTAAGAAAATACTTATTCATCTGCATATGTGTACGTGCATACCTCGTATATTGCCAATTACATTTCAATCAGATACTGCATATGAATAAAAATACCCCAAATCTAGTGGAATTTAACATTAGGTGGCGTTCCAAAGATATGGCACGTGATTATAAATGAAACAAGCAGTACCACGTGATTTAAAATACGTCGACTGAATTTGGGCCCAATCCAGCACAAAATAACCACAGCTTTTCCAGGCTACAGAGACATCAGGTTTGAATGGTCACACTGCAGCAGCACGACACATAATTTGGAAATACCAACTTGTTATAGAAAGACAGTAAGGGATTGTCTAGACTGGGTCAAAATGCTTTGCAAAAACATTTTAGCTATAATTAATGTAGCGTAAGAAAGGGTGTGCAAAGTTTGATTTGTGAGTCGGACAAGACAAGCCCATGGGGAGATCCCCTTAATTAAATTATTATTAATTTGTTTACATTTGCGGCTTAAGTCCCCACTTCTGGGTCACGCCATCTCTCTGCCTCTTTTTTTCCCAGCTTCCTCCTTTTTTACCACATTGACTTAAGACCGCCTGGCATGAGAGCTACCTATCCATGCTCACACAGGCCCGGCCAAACAGCACAGCCCTTCTGCAAGCAAAAAGGGTGGGACAGCCACAGCACTGAACTTTCTGGAACAATCAAGCAGCTCAGATCCAAGCTCCATCTTTTTAAAGCAGTGCCGATGCTTAAGGCCTGAATTTAGCCGCAGGCTCCAACACAGGCGGCTATCTCACTTGCTAACAGCAGGGTTTCAGTGTGCCAGGTGCCCCCCTGGCAGGGAAGCCCCCTTCAGGCAGGGTCAGAGCTGAAGTGGGCAGATTATGCTGGGAGCAACAGTCCTTGCCCATGCTGCTACTAAACAAAAAGGCACCGCAGGTAACATTGTTATTTGGCAATAAGGTGACGGGTGTATTGTGCTGCAGATCTCGGGGCAGCCCAACCGCATCTTTGCTAGTGTTTGCAACAGTTCCCACCAGAGACAGCTGGTAGCGACCTACCTTCAGATATCCTCTAGCTGGACGGTTATGTTGAAGACATGGAGGAGATTTGAAGCCACCAAAGAATGCAGTAGTTACATCGTCTGGATCGTCATCATGCCTCTGTATGTGTCTTTTCCTGGAGAGGTAGAGGTTGCATTTTCTTCTAACCCCTTCTTCAGTCTCCTGCTTACGGTTAGTTACTGCATGTCATGAAGAGCTGAGTGTGGCCTCCTCCTCCAGCCCAACTTTCACCCTGATTTAAAAACATTTTATGCAACTAAGTAACCAAATCTAGCCCAAATATCAGAGTTCAGGGCCTCTCCCCATCCATATGCTAAAAGGCATGTAGTAGGACAAAGAAGCCATAGGGACAGAGCCCATCATCCTGCAAGTCCTGACATGAAATTTGCATCATATTTGATTGGACAATTAACGGCTGCACATTTCCATTGCATTTCTTCCAGTTGCAGTGCTTTGCAATGGCAGCACTGCCCCTTCCCAGCTGCCTGAGGTGGTACGAGTATTTCCATTCTCATGCTGCTGCTGCCACCACTATTAAAACGGCAGAGCAGACGAGCGTGTTTGGAGCCATGGTCCATTTTGCCGCTGTTACATCCTCACACAGTCGACGTGACAGGTTGTAAAAAGCCTTTACAACCTGGTAGGCTGCACATAGCGGTCTGAATTAGAATGATTCGTGTAGAAAAGGTAAAGCACAGAAACTGCTTCCCAGGATGGCTTCTGGTACCACTTACACTGGCAGACGGGGCATTTCTCTGAGCAGCACGCTCCGGACGAATGGTGCTGGGGGCCATTTCCTAAAGCAAAATACCAGGACGCCGTGTGTAAGACCCCGTATGGCATGATCAGATCTATTCCCTCCTAGGCAAGGGTGCCATGCTCCAGCGTTTTCATTCCCAAAGACTGACTGCTAAAAATACCTGGATTCTCATTTAACCTTGTATGTTTAAAAATGATAAATTGGGTCCCTGAAAGGACCGAAACATCAGATTGACTCCAAAGTTAAAAACATAAGAAATACAGGTTGCCTTACAACTTTCAGGTGTAAAAATGATAAATTTGGTCCCTAAAAGGACAGAAACATCAGATTGACTCCAAAATATCAGAAATACAGGTTGCCTTCAGTCCAGTTTCAGCGTCCAGTGCTTAAAAAAACCCGACACCCAGCAACGAGGAAATCTTTTAAAACTCCAGTTGAGGAAGAAGGGTTAACAGCAATTAGCGGCCCAGCCAAACCACCCGAGGTGAGGGGCAGAGGCCTCGCACAGCGCCGTCAAACCTCAGGGATGAGAAGTCGCCAGGCGGCAGCGGGGCTGAGGCGAGGCGGGGGGGGGTCGCTGAGGGAGGCCGTTATCGGCTCACGTCACCTGACCGCGCGCCGCCGCCGTCACCGGCGCATGCGCGCCGGCCCTTGGCGGCGGCGGCGGGGAAGCAATGGCGCTGCTGGTGCGGGATCCCTTGGCGTCCCGGGCGCGGCCCTTGCCGCTGCCCCCCGGCGGCGGCTCGGTGCGCGGCCTCCTCCGCCATCGCGCTCGGGCGCTGGTGAGTGAAAGGTGGCGGTCGCGGGGAGGAACCGGTGGCGGGCGCGGGGGTGCGGCGTCCCCTCAGGCCTCGGGAAGGGGGTGGGTGAGGGCGCTGGGCTGCCGGTGGCTAGCAGGCCGCATGTTTGCCTTCGCCCCTTCCCCGCTCGCCGTGAGGCCTGCCTCTCTGGCCGTTGTGACTGTAAGCACGCTTCTTGTTGCTGTCGCTTAGCCGAGCAGGAGGGTTTGCTGTAAGAGCGTCCTATAGCCTCGTATATGTTTTGTTTATATATAGAAGATCTCAATTTTGAATTCTTTACAGTCCAAAAAACGTGGGGTTTGTTTGTTTGTTTGTTTGTTTGTTTGTTTTTTAATACAGAGCGTTTGAACAGTTGGTGTTAATTTTCCCTTAGCATGGCTTTTCCACATTCATGTTGACAAGCTGATTTAGACTGTGTTTAATCTTTTGGCAAACAGGAATTAAAACAAGCACCACAGAGAATGTTTATGCTTTTACGATCATCTGATTTTTGCTTCCCCTCTGTTCCTATAGGAAGGAATTTAAACATTACTCCTTAACGATTTACTTCATCAGAATGTTTCATTTTCAGTCAATCATATGACTCAATTTTCTGTTCTTTAGAATATTCCTGAAGAAAGTCTGTATGTGAAATGTAACGGACGACTGGCTAATGATGAAGATGTATTGCAGAATGGAGCTGTGTATAGTCTGGAACCAAGACTTTGTGGTGGAAAAGGAGGTTTGCTGCTTCACTGCTTCTTATTGCTTAGATTCTTAGATTAGAAAACTTATTATGCCGTAGTCTATACTGATAGCAGCAGTCCTAATCTATTAGCAGATCTTTTGTAATGTGGATGACTGTGATATAATGTCTGTGAGCTCAAACCAAAGTCCACATGTAAAGCTGAGAATTGACCAGGGAAGCTGCAGTTCAGCTAACAACTTGCTGGCATAGCTCTTCTTTACATCCCTGGTCAGCTTAGCTCTACTAGTAGAAATCTGTAACGTGCGTCAGAGTGACTTCAGAGTTGAAATTGTGTTTAAAAGCACCTGGCTTCTTAGGTTCCTAAGTTTCATTCATGGTCACTTAGGACAAATATTCCAGGTACGAATAGCCTATGATTTGAGTGTGTTATATGACCTAATTGATTTTGTCCTCTCTTATTTGAAAAAACATCGAGATGCCAAGATCTCAGTGGCCGAAGAACTAAAGAATTCAATCTAAACTAGACTCCTTATGTTGATAAAATATTTTAACTGTGTTATGGAAGATGTATGTTAATCATGTAAAACGATACAGCCACTGACAGTGTGGTACTCCTAAAACGGAACATGATGGGTGAAGCAAGTTCGGCAGAGTATTTGAGTGTAATTGGAGTCAGTATGTTTGCTCTTTGAATCCGGTTCTCAGAATTTTCCAGCTGTTGAGCTAAAATGCTGAATAATTGTGCAGCCTTGCATCAGACTGTGGCTCAGCTTACTTTGTCTTCTTCAGTTTTAGATAGAACTGGAAATAAATATTGTTGCTATAGCTTATGAGGTATCTTGGTTTCTTTAAGTGCCCTAAAAGTGGTGCATACGGTGTAAGTTCATAGTATAGGATGCTTCTTCCTCACCTATTATCTGTCATCTTCAGTTATCCTGGGATGACACAGGATACGCGTTCTGTTACTCACTCTGTGTTACTGATTTGCCGTTGGGGTCAGTTTAAAATTGTTCTGTAACAATTTTGTCTGCTTTCTAAAGTGTTCCTTTTGTTTTGACGTTACAACTTAAAAACCTGATAAAAACAGGCAAGCAAACACAGGTCAGAGCTGTTGAGACTTACTGTGTGATCTCAGGGGAATACAGATCATGCAGGCTTAGAAGAGAACTGAGCATTTTATTATCAGACCTACTTCAGCACCTGCGACCTTAGCGAATACATTGCTGTTCATTTTTGGGAGCGTGCCTGGGTAGGTGTAGCAGCTAGGTCTGCATTCTTCAGAATGTAAAATTCAATAGCATGTTTCATAAGCTACAGAAATTCCCCTCACCAATGGCAGCAATTGGTTTTATTAGCTGAACACAATACTTTTTCTGCCTCATGATACAGTAGGCTGTCTGGATTGGTTACTGTTTGTAACACTCCTTAAAGGTACTTTTGGGGCACTGAAAAGTATAGATTTGTTCAGCTTCTAGTTAAAAAACAGTGCGTGGCACTTTCAAATTGCTTGAAGGATTATATTAATATTAATCCACATTGTGTTTCTTTGAGGTAGTTAAACAAGCGTCTTTCTCCATCTGGAGGCAACATAAGGTGGGACTGAGTGAGAGAAATCAGCAGCCTTGCCTATGAGTAATTGGTGGCTGAGGAGTGTATAGAAATCTATTTTGAGGGGCTCTCCAGTATAACATTGTACATTATGATCATCTTGATGAAGCAGCTAAAGCTATCTCCTAAAAAAGTTATTTTTTGTTAGATTTTTGAAAGGGGATTTAAGTTTGGTGGGGGCTAAAGGTGCTTAAGGGGGAGGTATATCCTGGCTGAATTAGAAAGGACCCAAAATGTTATCTTGAGACGAAAAAAGTTTCAAACCATTTTGCTGGGGGATCCAGAAATAGGCTTTCATGTTAGAAGTGCTGCACAGATTCTAGTAAATTTGGAGTCTATCTGATGTCATAGCAGGAGTACAAAAACGAGATGAGTGGTAAACGCTGGATACCTTTTATTCTCTTGGTATTTCAGCATTTCGCCCAATGGCAATTCTCCAGCATGTTGCAACTGTCAACTTACCCTTTATTTCAGTTGCATTGAGGGAAAGTGTTGAATTCGCTGTATTTGTTTTCCATAATTAATTCTTTTGTTGTATACTAGCTGATCTCCATTTGTTTCTGTTTAGCTAATTCTTGATTGCTTTTTTCTCAGGGTTTGGATCTATGCTGCGAGCACTTGGTGCTCAGATTGAAAAGACAACAAATAGAGAGGCTTGCCGAGATCTCAGTGGAAGGAGACTTCGAGATGTCAATCACGAAAAAGCGTAAGGCATTTTCTTAGAAGCTAGAATTATAAAATAAACTGATCGTGTAGTTCACTGTTAACAAAAAAGTTCAAATGACAGGTGGTTGTAGCAATGAAATTTTATTTTGAATACTAAAAAGAGCAAAAGTGAACTCTTAAGCACAGATAAACTGGAAGCCAACAGAATTCTTCTGACTATAATTATACTACTGCAAAATAGAAGTGATTGTACTGCAGCATGCTTCTGAGAGACTGTTCTGTGCAGCTTTGTTTTCTCACCTGGAATTCTTACAGGTCTGCAAGACCATGATATTGGGGATATGTGACCTTACTGCTGTTTCTGGCTTCCAGAATAAACTTTATGCTCTTCTCTGTAGGAGAATCTCTATATATTCCTTCAGTAATTCCCCTGGGTGTTGTTAGTTGTCTTTTCCTTTTGTCTCCCATCCTGGCAGGTGGTAGAAGCATTCAGTAATTGCAAAGCAACAAACTGATATTACATTAATTGTTGGAAATGCTCTCATTTTCACTGTTCTGTCACCTGCAGGATGGCTGAATGGGTGAAGCAGCAAGCAGAACGGGAAGCAGAAAAAGAGCAAAGGCGCTTGGAAAGGCTGCAGCGGAAACTTGCGGAGCCAAAGCACTTTTTCACAAATCCGGACTACCAGCAGCAGTGTCATGAAATGGCTGAGCGACTAGAAGATTCGGTCCTTAAAGGTATTGCAGTTTAACCTCACTTTCTCTCCTCAAAAAATAAAGCAAACTAAAAACCCCTATAGCCTCACTCCAGTATGAAAATTTAAAAAAAAACCCCAACCTGCTGTCAATAACTCTTTCAATTGAATGAAATTTTAAATTCCAGTAAAATTCATTTGAATTAATTTTTCCTTTTTGGCTACTGCTTCTCTTAAATTGCATTGAACAGCTTAACACTGATACTGCACACACATGCTTCATCTTGCTGTGCTACAGTGTCATCTCATAAGAAAAGCAAAATTCTGTGAAGGTAGTGCTGCTAGTTCAGCTGTAAGAATTACGTAATCAGTTTCAGTGAAATGATGAAATATAAACAGGTCTTATGTAAAAACTAGAAATTGAATTCAACTATAAAATACCTTGTTTCATTTGCTGTTCTTTGTAGTTATTTTATTTATTCACGGATTGTTCCCTTGCTGGCAGCTTGATAGTGAAACTTGAGGCTGAATGGGATGTAGAACCTGAGAGTTCAGTTCAGGAATCCAATTTTAATTGACTCTGTGCCTTAGTAAAGCCATGTAGGAAAGCTTTTGCTGCTATTGAGTTTATTTTGAAGCTTTGAGTCTACATGAATGTGCACCAATAGTGATTATTTTCAGTTAGTGTTTTAAATTGCATCTGAAATTAAAAGATAAGTAGAATTTACAACATAAATGAATTGTGTACTGATGAGTAGACTTTTAACTTTGTTTTGAAGGGTTGCAGGCTACTTCAAGCAAAATAGTGTCACCAGAAAGTGGCCATAGTCGGAAGCGTCCAGGTGAATCTGCTAAGAATGGAACAAAATCTCGAAAAAGAAAATGTTTTTGGTAAGCATTGTGCCTTGTTTTTATACTCAAGTATTAAGCCTTGAACAGGATGAAAGGCTAGATATGTACAAGTAAGCAACATCTTACCTGAGACGTAGACTTAAATAGGAACAAGTAAATTGAACTGATTAAATCAGAGAACTGAAAGGAAATGGTGTTGCATTCATATAATTCTGTCCCACCTGGAGCAGAGAAACTTT